>NC_035108.1:474318372-474425716 GCF_002204515.2 Aedes aegypti | reverse complement strand
CTACCACTTTTCGTCAAGTTGGAGGCCAGATGGGCTTCCTCCTTATTAAAGTGGTCCAGAGGGGCACCACTTTTCGCGCCCAACCATGGGGTCGCGCCATTGCTGCCTTACAAAATTTATTTATTAGTTGATAAACAGAATTAAAATAACGAGAAAAACATAATTATGTTAGACTAAAAGTATTGATTCTACGGCATTTTACCAATTGTTCATTGCATTTGTTAAGCTAGTTTCTTTTAAACGTGTTTGAAAAAATTAGTTGGTAACGCAGCTGCTGAGTGGTGTGTTTTTACCATGCCTTGAAAATTTCATATCGCCGCGTGAGGGTTAGCTGTCAACCATTAGTGTCTACCTTTCACCTTGATCTGCTTGACGTTTGTGGTGACGTATATCCTCCCATAGACGTCAGATTTTTTCACGCTGGGAACTAGCCCTCGTGCGTTAAAATACACTCAAATAAAGTTTTAAAAAAAAAAAAAAAAAAAAAAACCACTCAGCAGCTGCGTTACCAACTAATTTTTTCAAACACGTTTAAAAGAAAACTAGCTTAACAAATGCAATGAACCAATTGGTAAAATGCCGTAGAATCAAATACTTTTAGTCTAACATAATTATGTTTTTCTCGTTATTTTAATTCTGTTTATCAACTAATAAATAAATTTTGTAAGGCAGCAATGGCGCGACCCCATGGTTGGGCGCGAAAAGTGGTGCCCCTCTGGACCACTTTAATAAGGAGGAAGCCCATCTGGCCCTCCAACTTGACGAAAGTGTAGAACTAGCCCTCGTGCGTTAAAATACACTCAAATAAAGTTTTAAAAAAAAAAAAAAAAAAAAAAAAAAGCCCACCCACCCAAAACAAACAACAAAATCCCACCCACGAAATCCCACGCTGACAGTTCGCCTAAAAAGAGAAGATATTTACCAAGTTTCTGATGAAGTTAACGTATGCGCTACTCACCTGGGTTGCCGTTCCAGCCCCTACTGTTCAACAGGGCTTGGCAACCTCCCGCTCCGAGGGTGATACGGCCCTGGGAGCCACTCCCCCCACTCTCGGTTGATAAAGCTGCTCCACCGATGGCATCCGGCACTCTGCTCGACCTATATTACCCGCTCCAGACCGCTAGGGGAACGGTCGGCAGGATCATCGGAGAGATGCTGCTGGATCCCACGCTGCGAGAGGTAATTAGGGAGTGTCTGCAGAATCTCGGGAAGCTTGGAGAACTGAATAGGCCGCAAACTCCAAAGTTGTCCTCCTTCTTGGTGACCAGAACGGGGTACCGCGCCGGGTCTCCTTTCTCCTCGCCGATGGACTCGTGTCGGAGTGTCTGTCCTGCTTCGCTATCCACTGGATGATTCGTCGCTTGAGGACGGTGGTCGCCCATCGGCTGCTCCAGGTTCACCGACCCCACTGGATTCTCGCCGACCGGAATTGACCTGGAAAGAAAAAAGAGGACAAAAGCTATAATTTTCCAACAAATAGTTCAAACACATTTTTCCGGGGCATTTTGCCCACTTCTCCCCTACGTGGCGGATGCCTTCCGGGTGCCCGGAGTGGGAATTTCAATTTTTACGAAAGAAACCCCAAACGGGGCGTTTTGGCCCTTTTTCCCCCTCGTGGCGGACTCGTCTCCAGGGTACCAGGGGTGGGAGCTGGAAACCGGCCACTGTTTCACCATCGTTTTCAGGAGTCTCCCGGAACGACCGGTCCTCTGCACAGTGGCAGAACTGGCAAGGTTCCTGAATGGCACTGGAAAACTTACCATCGAGCAGGGAGGGGCCTCTCCGCCTGCACAGTTGACTTTTTCCTGCTGGCCGCGCGGACGGTCCGTCGAAGGTTTTTCTCCCACTGGCAGCGTGAAAAAATCTGACGTCTATGGGAGGATATACGTCACCACAAACGTCAAGCAGATCAAGGTGAAAGGTAGACACTAATGGTTGACAGCTAACCCTCACGCGGCCGATATGAAAATTTTCAAGGCATGGTAAAAACACACCACTCAGCAGCTGCGTTACCAACTAATTTTTTCAAACACGTTTAAAAGAAAACTAGCTTAACAAATGCAATGAACCAATTGGTAAAATGCCGTAGAATCAAATACTTTTAGTCTAACATAATTATGTTTTTCTCGTTATTTTAATTCTGTTTATCAACTAATAAATAAATTTTGTAAGGCAGCAATGGCGCGACCCCATGGTTGGGCGCGAAAAGTGGTGCCCCTCTGGACCACTTTAATAAGGAGGAAGCCCATCTGGCCCTCCAACTTGACGAAAGTGTAGAACTAGCCCTCGTGCGTTAAAATACACTCAAATAAAGTTTTAAAAAAAAAAAAAAAAAAAAAATGTTATCTCATAAGTTTAAAACTGCTATTTTCAATCGATGTGAACCAAATTTCAACTGCATCTGTAGAAAGAATTAAAGCTTCGAACTTTGTTGCACAACAAGCTGTACAATACCTCCACACCATTGATGTTATCTCAACATTCAATTATCGTTGAATTCAGAATTATTTTGCAGTTTATTGATTTTATATTTATTATTTGCATGCGCGGATTGCATTGATAAACTTTTTACTGGAATATATTCCGTTGTTTTTATCATTTTGTTTTATTATATTCGATAGTAAGAACTTGAATTCTGTGCGGTGTACGAATATGGAATTGGGTCACTTTAAGACACACTTTCAGTACTTTTCCATTATTCCAAAGATGAAAATAAATGGAAACAGATTATGATTACCAAACCAAACAATAGACAACACCTTCATTATTGATACAAAATTCCGAAGTCGATATATCATTTAAAAGTTTTCTGTGTTTTTGCCAACTTGATGCGAAAACAGTGCCCATGTACAGTACGAATATGAGTTTGAGTCACTGTAAATTCCCCATAACAAAACTGTTACGTGGGAGAGGGAGGGATTTCACATACCGGAAGTCGACATCTTGAATCCCAAAAAGACATCGTACATCGATTTCCGGCATCTGCTCGTCGGTACCTTTCCTCAAATACCCATTACTGCATTGGTTCCAAGTGATTTTCTCACACCAGAAGTCGCCGTATTAGGTTCCAAGACAGCATCATCTTGGCCAAAACGATCCAAAAAGCTTAAACCTTGAACCTTACCATTCCTCTCTTATTCAAGAAAAGAAAAGTAAAGTAAGTCCCGCTCCAAAAATGCCCACTCTTTTGTGTGTTTCTGCAAAACAAAATTTGTGGAAGAGATGAAAAAAAAAAAAAAAAAATAAATAAATAAATAAATAAAACATAATAATAGAATTAAATGCGACGTAAATTATAGAACGCTAGTTTCTAGGTTCATTCATTGCGCTTTCGTCTGCGTGCCAAGCTTTGCTTTGCTTCGCCCGTCCGTAACCATCTGTCGATCCAGCTACAACGCACACGCACGCATTCCACCTCTCCCACACACCACGCCCGTGTCCCACAAAGTGATGTCCTCCAAAACTCACCACGCTAGAAAGCTTAGAAGCAGGTTGGAAAATAAACACCACATTGATTCCCTGCGAAACCTTTTTCATCTACAAAACGGCAATCGTCAATCTACACACCGGATCGAAATCATCGGCCCACAGGTAGCGGGGGACGCCGTCGACCGAAAGTTTTTTGGAGACCGGAACGACGATCCCTTCCCTGCACTTGTCCGGCGAAGCCACCTCTATTCACCAAGCTGTACCTGTCGAGCCTCACCACCTCGGATTGAACATAGAATGCCACAGGTTGCGGGGGACGCCGTCGACTGGAAGCTATTAGGGGACCAGAACGACGATCCCTTCCCCGAATCTGTCCGGCGAAGAACCCTGCGAGAGGCAAATTACCTCAACGAAAGCACCTCACCATCGGAAGCCCGCCAATTGAAAGCGTCTAAAGCACCAGCATGGCTGTTTCCGTCCGGAAGTCGAATGACCAGCAGAAAAAGGACCTCAGAGAACAACACGTTACCAACCCGCTTCTACAAAAAATACCCTAATATCCCCGACCACCTCCCGGTGGCACTTGGGCACCCCGAACACTCAAATTCGGGTGGTAAGTCCCACCAAGTGATGTCCTCCAAAACACACTACGATGGAAAGATTAGAAGCGGGTCGAAAAATGATCACTATGCAGATTCTTGGCGAAACCATTTCCACCTACAAAACCACAACCGTCAATCTCCATACCGGATCGAAACCATCGTGCCGCAAGTAGTGGGGGACGCCGTCGACCGAAAGCCTTTTGGAGACCGGAACGACGATCCCTTCCCTGCACTTGTCCGGCGAAGCCACCTCTATTCACCAAGCTGTACCTGTCGAACCTCACCACCTCGGATCGAACATCGAATGCCACAGGTTGCGGGGGACGCCGTCGACTGGAAGCTATTAGGGGACCAGAACGACGATCCCTTCCCCGAATCTATCCGGCGAAGAACCCAGCGAGAGGCAAGTTATCTCAACGAAAGCGCCTCAACGTCGAAAGCCCGCCAATTGGAAGAATCCGAAGCACTAGCATGGCGGTATCCGCACAGAAGTCAAACGACCAGCAGCAGGAGGACCTCAAAAAGCAACATGCCACCAACCCGCTTCTACAACGAATGCCTTCATATCCCTGACCACCTCCTGGTGGCACTTGGGCACCCCGAACCCTCAAAATCGGGTGGTAAGTCCCACCAAGTGATGTCCTCCAAAACACACTACGATGGAAAGATTAGAAGCGGGTCGAAAAACGACCACTTTGCAGATTCTTGGCGAAACCATTTCCACCTACAAAAACACAACCATCAATCTCCATACCGGATCGAAACCATCGGGCCGCAAGTAGTGGGGGACGCCGTCGACCGAAAGCCTTTTGGAGACCGGAACGACGATCCCTTCCCCGCACTTGTCCAGCGAAGCCACTTTCATCTACCAAGCTGTACCCGTCGAACCTCACCACCCTGGATCGAACATCGAATGCCACAAGTAGCGGGGGACGCCGTCGACTGGAAGCTGTTAGGGGACCAGAACGACGATCCCTTCCCCGAACTTGTCCGGCGAAGAACCCAGCGAGAAGCAAGTTACCTCAACGCAAGCACCTCTTTGCCGAAAGCCCGCCAATTGGAAACATCTGAAACACTAGCATGGCGGTATCCGTACGGAAGTCGAACGACCAGCAGTAGGAGGACCTCAAAGAACAACACGCCACCAACCCGCTTCCACAACAATTGCCTTTATATCCCTGACCACCTCCTGGTGGCACTTGGGCACCCCGAACACTCAAATTCGGGTGGTAAGTCCCACCAAGTGATGTCCTCCAAAACACACCACGATAGGAAGATTAGAAGCGGGTTGAAAAACGACCACTGTGCAGATTCTTGGCGAAACCATTTCCACCTACAAAACTACAACCGTCAATCCCCATTCCGGATCGAAACCATCGGGCCGAAGGTAGTGGGGGGCGCCGTGGACCGGAAACCTTTCGGGGACCGGGGCGGCGATCCCTTCCCCGCACTTGTCCGGCGAAGCCACCTTTATCCACCAAGCTGTACCAGTCCAACCTCATCACCCCAGATCGAACATCTAATGCCACAGGTAGTGGGGGACGCCGTCGACTGGAAGCTGTTAGGGGACCAGAACGACGATCCCTTCCCCACACCTATCCGGCCGAAGCGAAATTGGACTAAAATTCCTGGTAGCCCGGAGGCATGTCAACCGGAAGTCTCTGGAGGACCGGAATGGCGGTGCTCACCCGGACTACAGATGACCAGTGAAACCGCAGCGCACAAAACTCCACCAACTTGTTTCCATTACGACCCCTACAAAACCCCGATATACCATATAATGGTATTTGGGCACCCCAAACATTTTGTTTCGGGCGGTAAGTCCCTTCTCATGATCTCCTCCAGAGAAAATTCATTAAATAAGTCGAGAAACAGGTTGGAAAGGATTAAACACAACAGCTACCACCTAAACCAAACCAAGAAGGGTCTGGCACCTGCGCTTAAGCGCAGGTCAACCAGAACCAAAAAATCGAGGCCAGCAACAAGCTCCCCCCGATGTTCAGGTGACATCGGACCGGGAGCATCAGACTGGTCACTTCACCCAGTCTAATGCCGGTCCAAACCAGACAAAGCAGCAAGAACCTCCCACTGGAGGTTCTATCCAACTCAGAAAGCTACGACCGACTAATGGCCTCGAGGTTTAGTGTGGGATGGAGCAATCTGCCAAGTTGTTCCACCAGCGACAACATTCCAATTCATGTGCGCTGTGTTAAAACTGTGGACGGAAAAGGGACGGACAAGGGATGTTCATCCTATCCCCCTTCGGACGACGCGGGAAGCAAAATCGAAAGCAACAACTCCAATCACGATACCTACGTATCACCGGCGGGTAGCGGCAACAACAGTCTGCTGAATTCATCAACCAATTTCCCCGTACCAACGCTAGCAGCTCCGATCAAATTTTGTCTCCAGTGGAACCTGAACGGCTACTGGAATAACCTAGCCAGCCTGGAGCTTTTTACCCATGACAGCAATCCCTGGGTATTAGCTCTACAGGAGGTCAACAGAGTTTCAAAACCCGCTATGGACCGCTCGCTGGGAGGCAAATATTCCTGGGTTATTAAAGGCGGCAAAAACGTGCGGCACTCTGTCGCCATCGGGATCTTTAACCAAATTCCATTCGACAATCTGGACATCCAAAGTGACCTGCCAATAGTAGGAGTAAGATTGAAAGGCCAACTAAAAATAACAATAATAAACTGCTACCTTCCATGCGGTGCCCTCCCCGGAGTCAGAGGGAAGCTTCTGGAAGTTATCAACAACACACCGGAGCCGCGAATCCTTCTCGGGGATCTAAACGCACACCACCCAGTATGGGGCGGCGAGCGAACCGACCCAAGAGGAACGGGGATCTTGAGAACCTTCGAGGAAACCGACATGTTCCCGCTTAATGATGGATCCATGACTTTCTTCAACGGAAACTTCAAATCGGCAATCGATATCACCGCAGTCAGCCGGTCTATCATGTCCATCTTTCAGTGGCAAGTTGGAACCGACCTCTATGGCAGTGACCACTTTCCGGTCCAAATTACCGCCTTCGCCACGGCTCCTGCCATAACCCGCAGGCCCAAGTGGTTATACGAGAAAGCCAACTGGGAGGAGTATAACACCAAAATCGATGAACTACTTCAGTGTAGTAACCCGAGTAGCATATCTGATTTTACCAAAATAATCGACTCTGCCGCCACGGCGACAATACCAAAATCGAGCAGCAGACCGGGTAGGAAAGCACTTCGTTGGTGGTCGGATGAAACCCGACAAGCCATCAAAAAAAGGAGGAAAGCTCTCAGAAAAGTCAAGCGACTCCCCCTGAACCACCCCGAAAGAGAAAAGGCATTAAAATCCTACAGGGCGGCCAACATCGAGTGTCGCTCTATAATTCGAAGAGCCAAGAGAAACACCTGGGAAGAATTCCTGGACTCTATAAACTCGGACCAGCCTGCGGCAGAACTATGGGGGAAAATAAACGCCCTTAGCGGAAAGAGGAAAAGGACACCAATCTCATTAGATGTGAATGGCTCCACCATCTCCGATCCCCAAGATGTTGCTGAAGAGCTCGGCCAATACTTCGCGAGCCTAGTAGCCTTCGATCAATACAGACCATCCTTTCGAAACCGCATTTGCCGACAAAACGCCACCCTCGATGCTTTCGCCATCCCGATAGACACCAAAAAATCCCCCATCAACCAACCTTTCATGGCCAAGGAACTAAGTTTTGCGCTAGCATCTTGCCAAGGGAAGTCAGCTGGCCCCGATGGAGTCGGCTACCCCTTGATTAAAGGACTATCGCCTGTGGGTAAAATACGCCTCCTTCAACTAATCAATAATCTGTGGGATTCCCAGACATTTCCAAACGAATGGAGGGAAAGCCTGGTCGTACCAATCCCCAAAAACAGCATTCAGGCGAGAGATGCCAGTAAATACCGTCCAATTTCGCTGACCAGCTGCCTATCCAAAGTCACCGAAAAGATGGTTAATCGCAGGCTTAAAGAGAAGCTAGAAGCTGACGGTCGCCTTGGTTTCTGGCAACATGCCTTCCGCTCGGGCTATGGAACCGGAACATACTTCTCCGCTCTGGGCCATCTTCTACAAGAGGCCCACTCCAGCGGGCAGCACGTGGACATGATCTCCCTGGACATCTCCAAAGCCTTCAACCGGACTTGGACCCCACTGGTCCTTCAACAACTACTGGAGTGGGGATTCACAGGAAACATCCTCGCCTTCTGCAGGAACTTCCTTATCGGGCGGTCCTTCCGAGTAGTCATTGGAAACCAATCATCCAGAGCTTTCCCGGAAGAAACCGGAGTCCCACAAGGATCGGTGCTGGCGGTCACGCTCTTTCTCGTTGCAATGAACGGCGTCTTTCGCAACCTCCCGCCCAATGTATACATTTACGTATACGCTGACGACATTTTGATCGTCACGGTAGGATACACTCCCCGAGCTACCCGGGTGAAAGCGCAAGCAGCTGTATCGGCTGTCAACAAATGGGCTTCGTCGGTCGGTTTCACGATGTCAGCCTCCAAATGCATGAGAGGACACATCTGCAAATTCCGGCACAAACTCCATGGTCCAGCAATCAAAATCGACGGACAATCCATCCCCAACAAAAAGACTGTCAAAGTCCTCGGGGTAAGAATTGACAGGAACCTCAGCTTCACTGAACATTTTCAGGAGGTCAAAGCCAATATCAAAACGAGGATCAACCTGATACGGACCATCTCGCGTCCACACAGGTCAAACAACAGGGCCATTCGCTTTAGGGTGGCCCAAGCGGTCATCGACAGTAGACTCCTTTACGGACTGGAACTGACATGTATGGCGAAAGAAAAACTGGTCTCCACCTTGGCCCCGGTTTTCAACGGATATGTAAGGACCATCTCCGGACTCCTACCATCAACACCTGCCCTCTCTGCCTGCGCAGAAGCAGGCATTCTACCCTTCCATCTTCGGGTCGATTCCACAATCTGCAGAATGGCAGCCGCCGAAGCATCGAAAACTTCCGGCAATGAGCGGACCTTCATCATCAAACAAGCGGACCAGATTTTGCGAGCCTTTGCAAGAACAAACCTCCCCCCGGTGGCCAAAGTCCACTGGCTTGGACCAACGAGCTGGCTCCGAAAGGAAGCCAACATAGAAAACAAGATCCAACGCAAATTTCGTCGTGGCGACAACTCAGCTGCAATGAAAGCAACCCTGGCGGAACTGCTCCGTACCAAATACGCCAATTACGAAATTCGCTATACTGACGGCTCTCTATCAACCCACGGAGTCGGCCTTGGAGTAGTCGGACCGGATTTCGCAATCAACTACAGCCTACCCACCGAGTGCTCGGTCTTTTCTGCAGAAGCTGCCGCCATTTTCTTGGCAATTTCAACACCGTCCCCAAGGCCAATACTAGTTCTCTCCGACTCAGCTAGCGTCATCACTGCACTACAAGCCGGAAACTCTGCCCACCCATGGGTTCAGGCTATCCTTGCTGACGAATCAAGCGAGAAAACATTTGCCTGGATTCCCGGGCACTGTGGCATAACGGGGAATAATGAAGCTGACCACTTAGCTGGCACCGGTTATCAGATGCCTAGATTTACCAACACTGTCCCACTAAAGGACATAAAAAAGTGGATTAAGCGTATCGTGAACAACCACTGGAGCAGAATCTGGTCCGAAAACACACCAGCCCAGCTCCGCAAAATTAAGGGATCCCCAGATCCCTGGGAAGACCTGGCCTCACTCAAGGACCAAAGAGTTGTATCCAGGTTGCGGACTGGGCACGTCAAATTCGCCTACAACTTTGGACGAGGAGTTTTCCAACGAGACTGTGATCTCTGCGGAACTCACAACACCGTCGAGCACGTAGTTATCCGCTGCCCCAAATACCATTTCCCTCGGGAAACATATGGCATAGCAGGAAGCATTAGGGATACCCTGGGGGATGACCCCTCCGCTATGGGGGCCCTCCTATGCTTCATCAAGGATGCAGGTCTTTACCACGAAATCTAACCGCGGTGGGCTCACCCAGGCTGAGAGTCCCACCCCTTACCAACGATCTCACCAAGTCACCAGCGCAACAAACCTCGCGGCCATATGAGCCTGGAAAAATCTCCTAGTCACACCCTAGAAAAAGCACCAAACTGCACCAACAAAACCTAGAGCAAGCAACAAATCGACACCGAAACCATCCGGAACAGGCATGGGCCTTCCCAGTCAGTGTGACGAGGGATGTAAGCCCCATTCCACCTTGAAATCAAAAACGGAACATGGCGTGGGCTTTCCCAGGCAGTGTGCCTAAGATGTAAGTCCCATTCCACTCAACACGCAACCTACCAAAATCACCAACGCAACAGCTATCTGAGGGCAAGCAACTAATCGAAACCGAAACCATCCGGAACAGGCATGGGCCTTCCCAGTCAGTGCGACGCGGGATGTAAGCCCCATTCCACCTTGAAATCAAAAACGGAACATGGCGTGGGCTTTCCCAGGCAGTGTGCCTAAGATGTAAGTCCCATCCCACTCAACACGCAACCCACCAAAATCACCAACGCAACAGCTATCTGAGGGCGTACGAATCTGGGATAATCTCACAGCCGCACTCGGCAAAACCACCCAAAAGCACCAGCAAATCGGAAACTAGTAACGGCGCGAAACTCAAAAACATTCGGAACAGGCATGGGCCCTCCCAGTCAGTGTGACACGGGAGGTAAGTCCCATTCCACTCTCAAAACCAAATGAAGCGGGGGCACTCCGAGCCAAAATTCGGAGATAAATCCCAAATCTGCTGCAGCTAAAGGAGGAGCCCTACTACATGACTGCACAAGAAAAACAGCAAAGCCCACCCACCCAAAACAAACAACAAAATCCCACCCACGAAATCCCACGCTGACAGTTCGCCTAAAAAGAGAAGATATTTACCAAGTTTCTGATGAAGTTAACGTATGCGCTACTCACCTGGGTTGCCGTTCCAGCCCCTACTGTTCAACAGGGCTTGGCAACCTCCCGCTCCGAGGGTGATACGGCCCTGGGAGCCACTCCCCCCACTCTCGGTTGATAAAGCTGCTCCACCGATGGCATCCGGCACTCTGCTCGACCTATATTACCCGCTCCAGACCGCTAGGGGAACGGTCGGCAGGATCATCGGAGAGATGCTGCTGGATCCCACGCTGCGAGAGGTAATTAGGGAGTGTCTGCAGAATCTCGGGAAGCTTGGAGAACTGAATAGGCCGCAAACTCCAAAGTTGTCCTCCTTCTTGGTGACCAGAACGGGGTACCGCGCCGGGTCTCCTTTCTCCTCGCCGATGGACTCGTGTCGGAGTGTCTGTCCTGCTTCGCTATCCACTGGATGATTCGTCGCTTGAGGACGGTGGTCGCCCATCAGCTGCTCCAGGTTCACCGACCCCACTGGATTCTCGCCGACCGGAATTGACCTGGAAAGAAAAAAGAGGACAAAAGCTATAATTTTTCCAACAAATAGTTCAAACACATTTTTCCGGGGCATTTTGCCCACTTCTCCCCTACGTGGCGGATGCCTTCCGGGTGCCCGGAGTGGGAATTTCAATTTTTACGAAAGAAACCCCAAACGGGGCGTTTTGGCCCTTTTTCCCCCTCGTGGTGGACTCGTCTCCAGGGTACCAGGGGTGGGAGCTGGAAACCGGCCACTGTTTCACCATCGTTTTCAGGAGTCTCCCGGAACGACCGGCCCTCTGCACAGTGGCAGAACTGGCAAGGTTCCTGAATGGCACTGGAAAACTTACCATCGAGCAGGGAGGGGCCTCTCCGCCTGCACAGTTGACTTTTTCCTGCTGGCCGCGCGGACGGTCCGTCGAAGGTTTTTCTCCCACTGGCAGCGTGAAAAAATCTGACGTCTATGGGAGGATATACGTCACCACAAACGTCAAGCAGATCAAGGTGAAAGGTAGACACTAATGGTTGACAGCTAACCCTCACGCGGCCGATATGAAACTTTTCAAGGCATGGTAAAAACACACCACTCAGCAGCTGCGTTACCAACTAATTTTTTCAAACACGTTTAAAAGAAAACTAGCTTAACAAATGCAATGAACCAATTGGTAAAATGCCGTAGAATCAAATACTTTTAGTCTAACATAATTATGTTTTTCTCGTTATTTTAATTCTGTTTATCAACTAATAAATAAATTTTGTAAGGCAGCAATGGCGCGACCCCATGGTTGGGCGCGAAAAGTGGTGCCCCTCTGGACCACTTTAATAAGGAGGAAGCCCATCTGGCCCTCCAACTTGACGAAAGTGTAGAACTAGCCCTCGTGCGTTAAAATACACTCAAATAAAGATTTAAAAAAAAAAAACACCACGCCCGTCCCAACGAATGGAAACCATTTTGTGGATATGCGAGCGTGTGGGCGAACGGAAAAAAGAGCGGTTCATTCTCCCATCGCATCGCTCTCTCAGTCTTCCCCAGAAACTTTCGATACAGTCGGCCGATTTCCCCTACCCGAGCCAGCACATGAGCTTTGCTGTTTATGCTACGTTGTTTGGCTGTGTATGCTACAGCTACTACTGTGTTTGCATGTGTGCCGTGACGCGCAAAGCACCCGTTGAGTCGAATTGCCCGGATGATGATGCTGGTTCAAATTCTACTAATCTGAAAAGCGCGATGTGGACAAGATTGTACTACTGCTGTTTGTAAGCAGTCCGTCTCCTGTCTAAAAGGGCCAAACATGTATATGCGGATCTACAAGCAGAGACACTTGCATGAATCCCGCTCGCAATCCAAGAAATGTTAGCAAAAAGGAAGGACGCAGTCCCAAGCTCCCTGTCCAAGTTCAAGTGTTTGCTTTCAAATCCAATAAGTCCAACAGCAACGATCATTTTCGTTGACCGATCTACTTAAAAATGTCACGAATATCATCAGCACTGAAAGTGTTTTTTAGTTGAAATGTATTCAGCCTACAGAAATTAACAAACTAAGAAAATTGTTATCTCATAAGTTTAAAACTGCTATTTTCAATCGATGTGAACCAAATTTCAACTGCATCTGTAGAAAGAATTAAAGCTTCGAACTTTGTTGCACAACAAGCTGTACAATACCTCCACACCATTGATGTTATCTCAACATTCAATTATCGTTGAATTCAGAATTATTTTGCAGTTTATTGATTTTATATTTATTATTTGCATGCGCGGATTGCATTGATAAACTTTTTACTGGAATATATTCCGTTGTTTTTATCATTTTGTTTTATTATATTCGATAGTAAGAACTTGAATTCTGTGCGGTGTACGAATATGGAATTGGGTCACTTTAAGACACACTTTCAGTACTTTTCCATTATTCCAAAGATGAAAATAAATGGAAACAGATTATGATTACCAAACCAAACAATAGACAACACCTTCATTATTGATACAAAATTCCGAAGTCGATATATCATTTAAAAGTTTTCTGTGTTTTTGCCAACTTGATGCGAAAACAGTGCCCATGTACAGTACGAATATGAGTTTGAGTCACTGTAAATTCCCCATAACAAAACTGTTACGTGGGAGAGGGAGGGATTTCACATACCGGAAGTCGACATCTTGAATCCCAAAAAGACATCGTACATCGATTTCCGGCATCTGCTCGTCGGTACCTTTCCTCAAATACCCATTACTGCATTGGTTCCAAGTGATTTTCTCACACCAGAAGTCGCCGTATTAGGTTCCAAGACAGCATCATCTTGGCCAAAACGATCCAAAAAGCTTAAACCTTGAACCTTACCATTCCTCTCTTATTCAAGAAAAGAAAAGTAAAGTAAGTCCCGCTCCAAAAATGCCCACTCTTTTGTGTGTTTCTGCAAAACAAAATTTGTGGAAGAGATGAAAAAAAAAAAAAAAAATAAATAAATAAATAAATAAAACATAATAATAGAATTAAATGCGACGTAAATTATAGAACGCTAGTTTCTAGGTTCATTCATTGCGCTTTCGTCTGCGTGCCAAGCTTTGCTTTGCTTCGCCCGTCCGTAACCATCTGTCGATCCAGCTACAACGCACACGCACGCATTCCACCTCTCCCACACACCACGCCCGTCCCAACGAATGGAAACCATTTTGTGGATATGCGAGCGTGTGGGCGAACGGAAAAAAGAGCGGTTCATTCTCCCATCGCATCGCTCTCTCAGTCTTCCCCAGAAACTTTCGATACAGTCGGCCGATTTCCCCTACCCGAGCCAGCACATGAGCTTTGCTGTTTATGCTACGTTGTTTGGCTGTGTATGCTACAGCTACTACTGTGTTTGCATGTGTGCCGTGACGCGCAAAGCACCCGTTGAGTCGAATTGCCCGGATGATGATGCTGGTTCAAATTCTACTAATCTGAAAAGCGCGATGTGGACAAGATTGTACTACTGCTGTTTGTAAGCAGTCCGTCTCCTGTCTAAAAGGGCCAAACATGTATATGCGGATCTACAAGCAGAGACACTTGCATGAATCCCGCTCGCAATCCAAGAAATGTTAGCAAAAAGGAAGGACGCAGTCCCAAGCTCCCTGTCCAAGTTCAAGTGTTTGCTTTCAAATCCAATAAGTCCAACAGCAACGATCATTTTCGTTGACCGATCTACTTAAAAATGTCACGAATATCATCAGCACTGAAAGTGTTTTTTAGTTGAAATGTATTCAGCCTACAGAAATTAACAAACTAAGAAAATTGTTATCTCATAAGTTTAAAACTGCTATTTTCAATCGATGTGAACCAAATTTCAACTGCATCTGTAGAAAGAATTAAAGCTTCGAACTTTGTTGCACAACAAGCTGTACAATACCTCCACACCATTGATGTTATCTCAACATTCAATTATCGTTGAATTCAGAATTATTTTGCAGTTTATTGATTTTATATTTATTATTTGCATGCGCGGATTGCATTGATAAACTTTTTACTGGAATATATTCCGTTGTTTTTATCATTTTGTTTTATTATATTCGATAGTAAGAACTTGAATTCTGTGCGGTGTACGAATATGGAATTGGGTCACTTTAAGACACACTTTCAGTACTTTTCCATTATTCCAAAGATGAAAATAAATGGAAACAGATTATGATTACCAAACCAAACAATAGACAACACCTTCATTATTGATACAAAATTCCGAAGTCGATATATCATTTAAAAGTTTTCTGTGTTTTTGCCAACTTGATGCGAAAACAGTGCCCATGTACAGTACGAATATGAGTTTGAGTCACTGTAAATTCCCCATAACAAAACTGTTACGTGGGAGAGGGAGGGATTTCACATACCGGAAGTCGACATCTTGAATCCCAAAAAGACATCGTACATCGATTTCCGGCATCTGCTCGTCGGTACCTTTCCTCAAATACCCATTACTGCATTGGTTCCAAGTGATTTTCTCACACCAGAAGTCGCCGTATTAGGTTCCAAGACAGCATCATCTTGGCCAAAACGATCCAAAAAGCTTAAACCTTGAACCTTACCATTCCTCTCTTATTCAAGAAAAGAAAAGTAAAGTAAGTCCCGCTCCAAAAATGCCCACTCTTTTGTGTGTTTCTGCAAAACAAAATTTGTGGAAGAGATGAAAAAAAAAAAAAAAAATAAATAAATAAATAAATAAAACATAATAATAGAATTAAATGCGACGTAAATTATAGAACGCTAGTTTCTAGGTTCATTCATTGCGCTTTCGTCTGCGTGCCAAGCTTTGCTTTGCTTCGCCCGTCCGTAACCATCTGTCGATCCAGCTACAACGCACACGCACGCATTCCACCTCTCCCACACACCACGCCCGTCCCAACGAATGGAAACCATTTTGTGGATATGCGAGCGTGTGGGCGAACGGAAAAAAGAGCGGTTCATTCTCCCATCGCATCGCTCTCTCAGTCTTCCCCAGAAACTTTCGATACAGTCGGCCGATTTCCCCTACCCGAGCCAGCACATGAGCTTTGCTGTTTATGCTACGTTGTTTGGCTGTGTATGCTACAGCTACTACTGTGTTTGCATGTGTGCCGTGACGCGCAAAGCACCCGTTGAGTCGAATTGCCCGGATGATGATGCTGGTTCAAATTCTACTAATCTGAAAAGCGCGATGTGGACAAGATTGTACTACTGCTGTTTGTAAGCAGTCCGTCTCCTGTCTAAAAGGGCCAAACATGTATATGCGGATCTACAAGCAGAGACACTTGCATGAATCCCGCTCGCAATCCAAGAAATGTTAGCAAAAAGGAAGGACGCAGTCCCAAGCTCCCTGTCCAAGTTCAAGTGTTTGCTTTCAAATCCAATAAGTCCAACAGCAACGATCATTTTCGTTGACCGATCTACTTAAAAATGTCACGAATATCATCAGCACTGAAAGTGTTTTTTAGTTGAAATGTATTCAGCCTACAGAAATTAACAAACTAAGAAAATTGTTATCTCATAAGTTTAAAACTGCTATTTTCAATCGATGTGAACCAAATTTCAACTGCATCTGTAGAAAGAATTAAAGCTTCGAACTTTGTTGCACAACAAGCTGTACAATACCTCCACACCATTGATGTTATCTCAACATTCAATTATCGTTGAATTCAGAATTATTTTGCAGTTTATTGATTTTATATTTATTATTTGCATGCGCGGATTGCATTGATAAACTTTTTACTGGAATATATTCCGTTGTTTTTATCATTTTGTTTTATTATATTCGATAGTAAGAACTTGAATTCTGTGCGGTGTACGAATATGGAATTGGGTCACTTTAAGACACACTTTCAGTACTTTTCCATTATTCCAAAGATGAAAATAAATGGAAACAGATTATGATTACCAAACCAAACAATAGACAACACCTTCATTATTGATACAAAATTCCGAAGTCGATATATCATTTAAAAGTTTTCTGTGTTTTTGCCAACTTGATGCGAAAACAGTGCCCATGTACAGTACGAATATGAGTTTGAGTCACTGTAAATTCCCCATAACAAAACTGTTACGTGGGAGAGGGAGGGATTTCACATACCGGAAGTCGACATCTTGAATCCCAAAAAGACATCGTACATCGATTTCCGGCATCTGCTCGTCGGTACCTTTCCTCAAATACCCATTACTGCATTGGTTCCAAGTGATTTTCTCACACCAGAAGTCGCCGTATTAGGTTCCAAGACAGCATCATCTTGGCCAAAACGATCCAAAAAGCTTAAACCTTGAACCTTACCATTCCTCTCTTATTCAAGAAAAGAAAAGTAAAGTTAAGTTAAGTTAAGATATTATATATAAGGTACGGCTTAACGTCTTTCTTGCACGTTAGGTTTCATTTGCGATGTTTATTATCACTACAATCTTATCGATTCGTTAAAGGTTTGTTCTTCACAAGAGATTTTCTTCCATTCATTCAGATTTGTGAGATTCTTCTCTGAGCATGAAATTGTGCTCCACGCTCAAATATTTTATTTGATGTAGTTTCACGAATGTCATTTATTTTAGAAAATCGTCTTTCTTGGATCATCGAAATACCTTATTATTATCGGAAGTAATGATAAATTATATATATGGTTTAAGCTTTTTACATGTTAGCATCGCTTTCCTTATTATTTTTATATGCATTATCTTACTGAATGAAATGCTTTAAATGATATGACTGAATAGAAAATTCTTCCCATCGTGGCGTGAGCTTTCACATTTTGTGCGCTCGCCTAAAGTTAGATTTTACACTTAGATAAAGTTAGATAATACACGGTAATAAATCATTACCCGACAATCACGCAAATATTTTTCTGCTCAGTCGTGGATTAAATGTTCCAGACAATAAATTGATGAAGGTTAATTATTCACATAAATTTTGAACAATTGTTACAAGTTTCTAGTGGTAACTTGTCACAGTTGACGTTATATTTAACAGTTTGTTGTACTGTTTCACAACACTAAAATGAACAAAATACTGTATAAAAATAGTGTTATCGACTTTATGAAGGAATTTCAAAATACATAGGTGTCTATACCAAGGCAAGCATTAGTGAAATGCGTTAGTGTCTGTTCTAAGATGAGTGATTTGTTGTATTTCAAGATCGAAAAACAGTATGGGTTCCAAATAAGTATATTTATTTGCTCGCATAAAAGTATATCTCTCATGCTTGATAAAATCTTTTATAACAAACAGAAAAAGCTGCCGGAAATACACAGGTTTCCCTTTGTCACTGATTGAGTTTGAAGCCTATAAAATTCAACTGGGCATTCTGTCCTTTTTTACAAACTGTACTCAATTTACGGTGGTATTTCTTCCCAGAATTATCTTCCAGGATTTCATTAGATTAATTCTCAGGGTGCTCTGGAAGTCTTATAAGAAATGTTGTTAGAATCCAACAATTGTTTTAGTATGCAACCAAGCAATCAAAAGTTCAGATAAAAGGGGATATTTTGGCTTAAGCAGCTCAGTTTACATATAGTTCATTTAACCCTTCAATTCCAACCCCACCTTTAGACGCTTAGCTCGGAAATCAAAATAATTTTATTTTCGGCTTAATCCTTGGACCATAACACGCATATAAGAAAAGTTTTTTAAGACCCTTGACACTGTTTTGTGTTTCGGAAAAATGTTTGAAAAATTGTATTTTTTATAACCTACAATTTCCTGGGGTTCATTCAATGTTTATTACATAAAATCATACTTTTTATATTTTTCTACAATCAATCTATCACAGAAGAAGAGCTTGGTGGTATTAAAATAATTGTTAACCTGTTTTTAAGTTGATTACAAGGGAAATAAAAAATGTTCCAGAAGAAAACTAAAAATTTAATATTTTCAAAAGTACCGTAGAAACATAATTTTTTATTATTGCCAAAAATCAGTAACAGTTAGAAAAAATGAAAGAGTAGGAATGTTGAAGAATAAAAATTTATAAATTCGTGAATGAAAATGAATCATTGTCCAAAACGTGTTGAGAACGATTTTAGATAACAAAACAAAATGGTATTTAGATCGAAATATGCTTTCTAAGTTGAAATCCAGCAACAACAGATCTCTGCCCTCTCAATCAGAATGGTATTTTGATAACTAAATACTTAGGATTTTTTGCAATTTGTCATCGTAATATGCAGTTTTTCATCAAAAGGATACAAACTAGTGGAATCAAAGGTGGTAGGTCATTTGGCATAAAGTCGTTTGGCATAAAGCCGTTTGGCATAAGGTCGTTTGGCATAATGGTCATTTGGCATAGAGTCGTTTGGCATAATGGTCGTTTGGCATAATGGTCGTTTGGCATAATAGTCGTTTGGCATAATGAGTCTGAAACCAAGACTTTCTTAAGATGACATTCGTTTTTACATTTCTTTTGAATCTTTGTGATGATATCAAACTTGTTTTGGAGTCAATTGATACAAAATGACACTTTATTCAACAATCCTTTGTTCTTGCATAAACTAAAGCATATTAGGAAAGTTATTGCCAATAGTATTTTATTATTTATCCAGAAATTGGAATATTTGTTTGCGCTGAAGATTTTGCTATATTTATCACAAATTTACCCTTCTTTCAAACATACTAATTTTCTTTTCTAAATATGTAATCATAATTATAGGTATGAAGACTGTTAATTTAAATAAATTTCACCTTCTTTTATACATAGGCTGTTCTTTAGAGCTATATTTTTGAGATATTTTTGTTTCCAACTGACAAAAAGGCGGGGCAATCGATAACATTGATCTTCTCAAGTTATTGGCGAAAAGAGAAATCGACTACTGCAGTTACTTCGATGGGCTGTGCTATTTTTTCCTGAATGTCGTTTACCCGAACGCCAGTTCTCCGAATGCCAGTTCCCTGAATATCCCGTTTCCCGATTATCCCACTTCCCCGAAAAGTTTTTGGCACTCATAATTGTCGTAGCTTTACACATTTCAGGGTAGTGAACGAACTGGCCATCCAATATGCACCCTTCTTTATTTAATTGGCGGTTCTTTCGAGTTTTACCATCCTCAGCATTTTTGAAAACATGTTGAATGACAGAATAACTCCTTCTTTTGATTGCTTTCGTTCTTTCTCGCCACTGAGGTCGGGGAACCGATAATCGGAGAAACAAAATTCAGGGAAAAGTATTATATAATTTAATTCCACTAGAGTTTGTGTCCTTTGACAGATTCGCGTATTTCGACCTCAACTAAAGGCCTACGTGTACATGTCAAAGGATACAAAATCTAGTGGAAATAAATGGTATAGTACAAAATTTGGTATTCCACTAAATAACTCGAAGATTTATTATAATAGCACAATCACTTCGATGATTCACAGAAAAAAAATCCGTTCTCGTATACGTGAACAGCAGGCGTGAACTCGTCAACAAGCAAAAATACACCGTGAACTAGATCATGTATACGAGACCAATCATGGTAGTTCACGGTGTATTTTTGACAGTTCACGTTTTCCAGAACGCTTTTTTGAGCGTGTTCTGAATGCATGTTTTATGTCTTTTTGTTTTATTAAGCCGCAATAATTTTTGCCGTCCAAACTTCTAATGGTTTAATCATAAATTTTGCCTTCTTTTAAAAATAAGCTGTTCTTTTTATTTATACTGTTTTGAATTTATTAATTAGTAAAGCTTAATGTTAACCATTTTTATATTTTTCTGTTTTATCAATTTTTGCAATTTGCACCGATAATTACTATAGAACCTGCCAATGTTCAACATATTTTTCATATCGAGATATGCTGGAAAAAAGTATTTCTATCACAAAATTTCCCTCTTTCGACAATAAAGGTGTTTTTGACGTACAATTCCAAAACTAAAATTTATAGTGAATCGTCCAAAAGTTTTGCCACACATATTTTCATTGTTCATTTAAGTTATGTTAACCCTGTTCCAATTCGGACCCCCCATGTTCTAATTCGGACCACTTCATGTATTATCGGTTTTTGCTATGGTAGTAATCAAATATTACTCCGATTTGTTTGGTGCCAAAGTTTATTGATCTTTTTCTGTAAGTGCAAGCATAAAATATAAACTCAATGCGTGACAAATTACATTTTAGTTAGAGGCAGAACTAACTCAAGTAAAATGTGAATTTTACAAAAACAAACATAGGTGCAATTCGCTGGTGAAGCTGGTTTGAACTAGGTGCAGTCAACTCTCCCTAACTCGATTTTGAACGGACCATAGTGTATGAGAGATATCAAGATAAAGAACACATTAGTTTAAAACTTTGGAGCTAATTGTTACTTTGACTAAATACATTCAAAAAGGTCATTTCAACTTTGAATGTAGTCAAATTTCAACACATTGAAACTTTGCATGAATATATCGGGCTAAACAGGTGAACTTGTATGGGCACTGAAAAAGACAACACCGAGTCTCAGTTGGGGTCCTGGAGAAAAGTAGATTAAGATATAGGGGTCAGAGTACACTGTATTGAAGGAACTGCGCATTCTATCAAGCTTTCGAACAAAAACACAGCATATCGGGTGAGAGAAAGTTGACTGTATTGTTCTTAGCACTTGTAAAAGTTTTTTTTATAACGCATTGCCAAACTTTTTTGGATACAGCTTGGCTGTGGTATTGATGGATATGCATTTCAAGTAGCTGATTTATTGATTGCTTTAGTTTTTGGTGATCTACCGTATTTATTGAATTTTTTTCGAAGCCTTTATTTGACCGTTGTTTATTTTATTGTGTTTGATCCAAGCCGGAAGGTGAGTAGAAAAACTATACACACGATATTTACAGTAGCGTAAGTCTTGAGAAATGCTTGATGGTCCGAATTAGAACAGGGTCCGAATTGGACCAAGTTCCCCTATTAAAAATATGTTCTTTGTCTCGATCTGTCCATATCTCGATGGTCCTTCGAGTGCTTTGCAAAGGCCAGAGCAGAGTGCGTGGTATTTTGATTTGGTTGCGTGTTCCGATGGAACGCGCGACGGAATCAAAACAAATCGTGTTCGGTTCGCGCCATTCGAGTGCGGAAAAAAAATCGACAATAGTACGTGGTCTTTTGATTCGGTTGCATGTTCCGGTGGGACGCGCAACGGAGTCAAGACCAATCGTGTTCAGTTCGTGTTGATCAACTGCGAAAAGCTTCGTGTTCAGCCGAGGATGAAGTACTGGTGAGATCGTTTCATGCTTATGATAATTCATTTTTTTCGATGCTATAAGTAGCTTTTATTTTATTTTCAAACAAGCTATGAATGGTTCGTCACTACAAGTGTCGACTTTTTCGCGTTTCATTTAAACTTAATATACCATTATGTTTTCGTCATTGGTCAAAATAACCTTTGAATAGTTCGACATTATGAATGTCGACGTAAGACATTTTTTGTTGTTGCAACGTAACTTTTTTTTAAATTTTATTTTAATTTTCAAACATACTTTGAATGGTTCGTCATTACATGTGTCGACAATACCCTTATTTCTGTTACATACACTTTTAAAATACCCAATCCTTTCTGTCTTCGTCATTACTAAAAATAAACTTTGAATAGTTCGATATCATGAATGTCGACTTTTTTATAGTTTCTTTCAATATATTTTTACTGCGATACAAAAATGCATCACTAGTTTTTAGTTTCGTACTTTCCCTCCTAATCCATGGATCGCATCACCGACCAAAGGTGACTCCCAGATCTTTTTCCTCCCTCACTAACCACACCTGTCCCGTGATGATTGTGGAGATGCAGAGGTATTCTCGGTCTTTAGAAGCAACGATCATTACACAATAACGTTCCTTACTCTTCCCAACTGACTGTAAGGACTTGACCGGCGCCGTTATTGATCAATAATATGAGAGCTGCTAAAATTGCACTTCGACAATATGCAGAAAATCCCATCCCTTATTCATTTGGATCGAAGTGCAATTCTTACCGGTTCGGATCAATCACGGAGTAGCAACCATTGACATGTACAGTCAGTCTATGCTATGCTATGCTAACTCTCGATGGTCCTTGCTATCTCTCGATGCTCATATCTCGATGGTCCTTCGATATCGAGATGTGGAGAATCAACTGTAGTTCATAGTTTGTTGATATGCGATTCATTGATTTCACAATGCAATATTTGGGCTTTTCAATTATTTTAATATTTTTCGTACGTCATGGGTTTTTATTTCCTTTCATTTTACGAATCCTATTAATAACGTTTTACAGTTATTGGTGTTACAATAGTGATCACATATTAGGTGATGAGGTTGTACTCATTTTAGCATAAAACCGTTTGGCATGAGATTGTTTGGCCGATTTGAACGATACTAATCTAATCGTGAAACCTTGGATTATTAAGTAACTGAAAAAGAAGTCACTTGAATGTAACTGCATTGGACGCCAACTGATTGTGTGAACCATGTCATTCAACTCACTTGCTGCATTTTTGTTAAAGGTCACTTGAGGTTTTCAGATATTATATTGCGAAGGCTGTTTAATAATGCTAGAATGCTTAGCGTTTCTACAGTTTTTAATTTATTTGGTAAATTCATTGACGACTGCAACTATGAAGAAAGTTAATCCGTTGAATTAAGGTAAAGCGTGTAATAGCCCCCTGGGAACTCTACATTGAATTGGTTGCGACCAAATTTCATGGATATTCTCCGTCCATTGACAATCCAAGTGATCTGGATGATGCCGTTGATACTACAACATCCTACATTATGGAAGCTTTTGAAGAAGCATGTCCTCTGCGGTCTGTAAAGACTACAAGAGGGACCCCATGGTGGAATTCCGATCTGACTAGACTCAGGAAACAATGTAGAAGGAGTTGGAACAGACGCCGTTCAGCTGGATCAGAGTCGTTCAAGTCAGCTCGCAAGGCTTACAAGAAGGCTCTTCGTTCTGCTGAACGATCCGGCTGGAAAAACCTTTGTACAAATGTTTCCAGTTTGAGTGAAGTCAGTCGGTTGAACAAAATTCTTGCAAAATCTAAGGATTTCCAAGTGAACGAAATTCGCTTACCTAATGGTGACTTTACTTCTTCCGATGAAGAAGTTTTAGAATGTTTATTCAATACACACTTCCCCGGATGTGTGGACATAGCATCTACGGATGAACCAAATGTCTTTTCATGTAGTTACGAGTCTCTGGCCTCGGCTCGCAGAATCGTAACTACTGAATCGATTCAATGGGCACTTAATAGTTTTGCTCCTTTCAAATCTCCAGGAGCGGATGGGATTTATCCTGTTCTGCTCCAAAAGGGATTTGAGTTTATCAAACATGTTTTGAAAAAGCTACTTGTAAGCAGTTTTGCTACCGGGTACATTCCCAGATCCTGGCGTGATATTACTGTAAAGTTTATCCCGAAAGGAGGACGTGCGTCGTATGAGGAAGCGAAGAGTTTTAGACCAATCAGTCTGACCTCTTTTCTTCTGAAATGTCTGGAACGCATTATCGATCATCACATCCGTGATGTTTATTTGGCAAACATGCCTCTTCATGTGAATCAACATGCTTACCAATCTGGAAAGTCCACTGTGACTCTCTTACACAAAGTTGTTTACGATATCGAGAAAGCATTCGCTCAGAAGCAATCCTGCTTGGGTGTTTTCTTGGATATTGAGGGTGCCTTTGATAACGTGTCTTTCGATGCCATATTGGAAGCCGCACGAAACCATGGGCTACCTACAATGATTACCAATTGGATTCATCAAATGCTCAAAAACCGACATCTCTTCTCGACATTGCGTCAAGCAGCGATTCGAAAATTGAGTGTTTGCGGATGCCCCCAAGGGGGAGTCTTGTCACCACTTTTGTGGAATCTCGTAGCAGATACGCTATTGAGGCAACTCAATAATTGCGGTTTTCCAACTTATGGATTTGCCGACGACTATTTAGCTCTGATAGTTGGTATGTGCATAAGCACCCTATTCGACCTGATGCAAAGTGCTCTTCAGGTAGTCGAGAGTTGGTGTCGCCAATATGGCCTTTCGGTTAACCCGAATAAAACATCTATTGTTTTGTTTACGGAAAGACGAAACCGCGATGGAATTCGACCTTTACGTCTTTTTGGCACTGAGATTAATGTGACTGATCAAGTAAAGTATGTCGGAGTCATTCTAGATTCCAAACTTTTATGGACAGCTCACATTGATTTCAGAGTCAAAAAAGCTTGTATGGCCTTCGGTCAATGCCGGCGAACCTTTGGTAAAACTTGGGGCCTCAAACCCAAATATATCAAATGGATTTACACAACAGTTGTTCGACCAATATTGGCATATGGATGTCTTGTGTGGTGGCAAAAGGGCGAAGTGAGAACAATCCAATCAAAATTGGGCCATCTCCAAAGGATGTGCTTGATGGCGATGTCTGGTGCGTTCTCTACAACTCCCACAGCGGCGCTCGAGGCCCTTTTCGACGTTGCGCCACTACACATATATCTTAAACAAGAAGCACTTTCTTGCTCTTACCGTTTATGGGTACTGGATCTACTGGAGAGAAATCCAGTGAATCGTAGATCTACACACACTTCGTTGTTTCCACTTTTGGTGAATTGGGACAAAATTGTCCTTGCTCCAAGTGATCTCACAATTGCTTGTAACTTTCCTTACAGGACATTTACCACACAATTCCCTTCACGGGAAGAGTGGACGTCTGGCTATTTGGAAAGAAGTATATCAAACAATATAGTATGTTACACTGATGGCTCCCTTCTTGAAGGTAGAGCTGGTGCAGGAGTATATTCTCGTGAGCTAAGGCTGAATCAGTTTTACTCACTTGGTAGAAACTGCACCGTTTTTCAGGCGGAAATATTTGCTCTTATGTGTGGAGTGCAATCAGCACTTCAACAGCGCGTAATGGGTAAAGTCATATACTTCTGTTCAGATAGTCAGGCTGCTATAAAAGCTCTCGCTTCGGCCAACTCAAGGTCGAAGCTTGTTATCGCATGTCGAACTCAAATTGAGGAACTGAATTCAGTCAACTCTGTCAACCTTGTATGGGTACCTGGCCATTCTTCCATCGTTGGAAATGAATTGGCTGATGAGCTAGCTCGCGATGGAGCATCGCATGACTTCATTGGCCCTGAGCCGGCTATTCCAATTTCGAAGTGCTGGGTGAAGCTTCAGATAAACTCTTGGGCGGCAACTCAGCACAAGCAATATTGGAATAGTTTGGAGTCGTGTCGTCAAACAAAATTGTATATTACTGAGCCATCTCCAAAGGTGGCGAAGTATTTAACAAATCTGTCAAAGCAGAATTGCAGTCTCTTGGTCAGAGCGTTGACAGGCCACTGCCGACTCAACTATCACATGGCAAATATTCAGCGTGCTGACTCATTTGTGTGTGATAGTTGTGACTCCGATTATGGAACTTCGTATCACCTGATATGTAACTGTCCAGTTTTTGCGCAAATGCGATTCCAATTACTTGGTAAACACTTATTAAGTGAAACTGAATACAGAAGCCTGAATCTTCAGGACATCCTGTTATTCTTAACCCGCTGTGGTAATGAGCTATAGGCTCTCTTTACGCTCATGCGTTTTGCAGTGCCCTTTTTAGGGCGCTGTTCGAACCCATTGTGGTATGGAGCTACATGCTCTCATTTCGCTTATGCGATCTTCCCTCTTCAAGGGACCCCACTCCTATTTCCTCCCATCTTTCCCTTCCCTTTCCTCTCCCATCGGGTAGATGATGAAATAGGCTCAAATATGGCGATGGCACAAATCTCCCAACTGGTGGGGAACGTGCCTTTGGAGCCGGCCTTCTGATACCTGATACCTGAGGTTTTCAGATATTATATTGCGAAGGCTGTTTAATAATGCTAGAATGCTTAGCGTTTCTACAGTTTTTAATTTATTTGGTAAATTCATTGACGACTGCAACTATGAAGAAAGTTAATCCGTTGAATTAAGGTAAAGCGTGTAATAGCCCCCTAAAGAAAAGTTGCTTTTTCGCAATCGCAATTGATGTTTATAGTTGTTTACGTCAATGTTTTGTTTATTTAGTTGGTCAACCTCTGCATACAAATTTCTCTTGCAAGATAGCTTCTAAAAATGGTAGAAGACGTTTTTTTTAACGTTCCAAATCTACGCCCCTCCCGTAGAAAAATCTTAGAATTACCAGTTGTTTTCTGGTAATAGTTTTTTGTAATAAATACACTAGTACAGAACTGACTTCATGTACAATGAGGCTTGCAAATCGGATGCTATGGAAAATCCATAAAGATGATTTTCGATATTCTTGAATTTCTGTTGGTCGTTTATACTTCTCAAAGAACATAACATATATAATATGTGTAACATCGCGGATACTATCTTAAGTGTAATCATATTTACACGTTAATGAACCCTCAATCCCTTTAAAATGAAGCAGTGAGTATGACAGCGAGACACTGTACATTATTGCATCCAAAAACTAACTCGCAGGGGGATTAGGGACATACTAAAATCACGGGGCGAAATGGATACCTCCTTATTCTTTGAAAATATTCATATTTTATCAAAATTTCAAACACTGCATTGTATTGTAAATTTCAAACACTGTATTGTACATGAACTGTTTGACAGTATGAAAGTTATTTTTTTACTTCAAGCGTTCTTCAAAATTATACTTTTATGATAATAAATCTTCGAACTGTATAGTGGAATAACTATATAGATATAGATTAAAAAACCGAATTTAGTACTACACCATTTGATTCCACTAGAATTTGTATCCTTTGACAGATACGCGTATTTCAACCTCAACTGTAAGGCCGTCTTCAGTGTCGTGTACTAGACTCGACTTTCGAGTATTTCGTATTGCGACCTCAACTGTAAGGCCGTCTTCAGTGTCGTGTACTAGACTACCGAGTCTAGTACACGACACTGAAGACGGCCTTACAGTTGAGGTCGAAATACGCGTGTCTGTCAAAGGATAAAAACTCTATTGGAATTAAATGGTATAGTACTAAATTCGTTTTTTCATCTACTTGTACTTGTAGTTTTTCTCAGCTTCAAATTGGTATATAAGTGAGGCGGTGGAAGAATATAATTGTTGAGCAATGTAAAGAACCCAGAGCTTTTTTTTATTGCTAGTACTAACCACTCGACTAAGGAAGGACCCAGGTTTCTCTAATTTTTATATGTATATACACATACATACATTAATTATTTACCGTAATCCGTGAATACCGTAATCTTGAAAATCTGAGGTGTGGCTTCGATGCATTTTCACCTTAAGAAAACTGATACCACGCTGTGGGAATAACTTTGGAAATGCCTTGAACTATTATCGTTGAGGGTATATGAAGAAGCTGAAGTCCAATCGGTCAAAATGAATTTTCCTTATGGTACTAGATTTATGAAAAACTATAAGTGAAGAATTAGCCTTAAGTGTTTACAATTGCACCAATAAAGCCTTAAAACATGTGAGTTGCTGTTAATTGTTTTCTTTGTTCATTGTTTTGTTAATTGAAGGATTATATCCAGTTGCCGCCGTCGAACTCACTCCTCAACTAGTTAATTCTCCCTTCTTATACTTCAAAGCGGTTCACTAGCTTCAATGTCGCTATACAAATAAATGCGACGGGATCTATGATAGAACAGTTGGCGTAAAAACCTGATGGTGTTGATCAATGTCTTCATAGCTCGAAGGATTATTTCCAGTCGCCTCCGTTGTCAAACTCAATCTTCCTCCACGATCAGTCAATTCGCGATGTAGTAAAAGAAGAGTGAATGGTCGTAACGCTAAATTAAAAATTGCAAAAACGGCTGATAGAATGGCTCCTTTACTTGGGAAGTACAAGATAATGCCAGTTAAATCAAATAAGAATCCTATCACATCGATCAAACACGCCTAGAATAAAATGGGTTGGTTAGAATTTCGCGTGATTTTTGCAGATGGTACCCACAATTTGCACAGCATCTGATGATTCTTTCCAATGTATGGCCCAAAATAACGATATGATGAAGAGTATGTTATAAAATTGGTATGATGCTGGTAACCAGTAGCTGTTTAGAGCTGCGGCAATCAAGGTTGTGTGTATCATTGCAACAAGCTACGAAAAAGGGTTCATTAGAAACTGAAAACAAACGAATTAAATACATTTACCTTAACACGTATATGGGGAGTATTTAAGGCACTTTGTAGATCCATATTCAATGAGATTACTTTACTACGATATAAACAAATAAATTTTACTTCATACTAAGGATCCTGTTTATAAAAAGATTTGCGATTGAGAATAACTCTATATGCCTTTTCATGAGTTGTTTTGAAATCAAATTATATGTAAGCTTTTTGACAACTATCATATGAAAATGACAGTCCGATGTATGTACTGCTTCGCAGATGAAAACTAAATGCATACATTTACATATCACACGAAAAAGCCTGTCACGAACTATCAAACTGTGAGTATTATAGGCCTTTTCATGTGACAGGTCCGTCTGTGCATTTGTTTACATCGGTGGAGGACCGGTGCTAACACGGGCCTGTCATTTCCATAGAAGAACTGATAAAGAGCTTCCGGATCAGCTGATTTGAACGTCTCATGAAAAGGCCTATATTCTTATAAGATTTTTTTTGAAAGGGCTATTAGCTGCTTATAAAAGTATATCTGTCCTATATGAAAAAGTAGACACTGGGAAAATGTTATTCAAATTTTAGACGTGTTTTCATATACAAATGTTCATAATTTAGTAGGACATTTCTACCATAGTGGATTTAAATAAAAGTTGCGTCAATGTCAAAATTTGAACGCATTCCAATCAGAGGTATGACGTCCTATTTTTTCACTATGGGATTTGACAGGTTGAGCTGTGCCTTCTTATCTGGAGCATAATTTCTACTCCAGTATCAAATTCCACTCGCACACGTATATTTTTGGATGTTTACCTTTCACTATAAGAGAAAGCAGTACAAAACGCATGGAGTGGAATGAAATCAGCTGAGGCTGTTAGATGGTAATGAACTACAGAAAACTAATTGTTTCTTGGAATAATCTACCCATAGATAATAGACAAAAAAAAAGCTTGAATCATTTTTTTTTCAGAACGAAACGCAAGTTATGCGTTGAATTTGTGTGCCGTGGTTCATTTTCCCACATTTGTACCAGCTTCTTTGTTGATTTACACATTCGTGTGGGTGAGCTTCGCAATAGTTTATAAGAGACAAAAAAAAAAAGAGATCCTCGTAGCAATCCCTTGGTTCCAATTAAGAAGGAAATGGAGATTAGCGATGGGCGATTTTGAATCGATGTTCCGAAAATTCTCGATTTTCTCGTTCCGATTAATCGATTTTTTGAATCGATGTTTGGAGCACTCAAAATCGAGTGAATCGATTTTCTTTATTCGATTTTTGTTTCAATTCGTAAGGTAGAAATTGATAAGATTTTTTAACGTGGTGATGACCCATAAGCCTAGTTTTGCATCTGCCTTGAAGTGTTTGATACATTATTTTCAATTTCAAACGTTATTCAATTCAAGGAATTTTAAAAATCGTATGCCAATTCATTTGTTCTTATTTGAAGAGCATATTTTGTTAATTTTTCATATGAGCTTGAAAATCGAATCGATTCAGAAACATCGATTTTAATGATTCGATTAAATCGGTGAATCGATTCTACGTATCGAATTTGAATCGATTCAGTAACATCGATGTTCTGGTCGAACTCGCTCAACGCTAATGGAGATACGACACGAGATCTACAACAGCTAATTTTTATTATACCAGCAACGAGAAATTAGCTTCCTGCACTCTAATTTTGCAAGCCATTTTCATTTAACACCACTGCATAGCAGGAAGTGAATTTATCGGTCACTATGGTAATCAACTGATGGCTCAAACCGATTTTTATGAGAAAACGACGCGTGTTCTCGCGAGATCTGCAGCAGCTACAGTCAGGTCTCGTATTAGACGCTGCCACCCACTTTACGCCCACCTCAGTTTCTCAGTTACTGCTCTATCAATTCAAATAAAAATTGGTAGGTAATAAGCTCATACTATGCCTTAGTTTTATACGAAAAATCAGCTTCATCCCATAAACAACTGTTGAGAAATTGCCGTGGGAGGAAAGTGGGTGGCAGCGTCTTATAGGATACCTGACTGTAATTTATAGTATCACCAGCAACGAGAAGTTAGCTTCCTCGTTTTCTACTCTTTGTGTCGCCGCGTTTAGAGTTTAGAGTTTAAAGCCGATAAAATTGAATCAGTGAAAATGAACTAATCGTTCTTGGCGAGGAGTAGAATTCTAAGAAAATTGAGAGTTACGCTCACTTATCCCTCTCGGTAGTTATCATGAACCACCTCAACTCATCGTGAGAGTCTGTATATCCAGAATCTATGAATGAAGAGTTGCGCGAAGAGTGAAACCAAATCTACCTATCGAACTGTCAAACGGTCTACCTATCGAGCAGCCCAGCAAAACAGATAGGGGCTATTTTCGAAGACGAGGAAGAACAAGCATTTAAAGAAGTCTCTTCGCGCAACTCTGTGTATATAGACTCTGTGTATATCGTCTACTGCTACAGCTCAGATTATGTCGGGGTATAACAGTGCATGATAAAACCCATATAGACAAGCTCCAAACGTGGGGGCACTATAGGATGTCCGAGAATCGTTTATCATGCTAGTAAACAAAATACCTACGCCAAACGGTAAATAAGCAAGAAAAATGGTAATACTTAGAGAAAAATGTGTTTTATCATTACTTCCTCTTTGAGGCGCTCCTTCACTGCTGCTATTTATCAAGCTTGTTACATGGCCGATCAAGGACCGATACATATGCGATGTTTTTCTTCGTTTGCTTTGATCGTGCTTACAAATCGTTTGAGAACGATTTCTGCAATGCCGGTTCTTACCTTATCATCAGTACTATAATCAACAATTAAAGCAGTTCATGATATCTTTTTCTCGCAGAAAAAAAGCTGCACGGCCCAAATTTGAGTCAAGTTTGATAAATAATACTTTTAATCTCATGTAAACATCATTTGAAATTTCCTTACAAAAAGCCTTGCACCAATAATAGGAACACTGTTCCTTTAGTGGAGTGTGGAGGTATGTTTAAAAATGGTTCCTTTAGTGGCGCAATCCATTGTTTTCTTATGGGATCCTCCACAATAGGTGCAAAGGATTTTTGTTATTTAATTCCATTTTACGGCAATGATGTCCTGTAACTAGATCTGAGAATGGGTTCAAATTCTAATGATCTGGAATATTAATGGCTTCGGTTCAGTTGTTCTAAAAGTTATACCACAGACAAACAGACGTCAAACTTAGAACAAATTTCATTAAAATCCGTCGTAAAGTTTTTTTTTTTTTTTTTTTTTTTTTTTTTTTTTTTTTTTTTTTTTTTTTTTTTTTTTTTTTTTTATTAGTATCATTCCAAACATTACATTCATTATTTCTTATATCTAGGTGTTCTGTGTTATTAGACAACACTATCATCCTAATTTGGTAAAACAAATCTAAGATTTTATTAACATTTTGTTAACAACATATTACATTTCACTTGCCGTAGCAGTTCAGATTTTTTACAGGTGAGTTGATTTCACCTGCTTATAAGAGAAAAAAAAATGTTTTTAATATACTTAACCTAACTTAACCTAAACATATAACGCATTAATCGTGGCAATAGAAGATTGTAACGATTTTTGCCTGAAATTATTGATTATTTTATTTGACATTTGTTCCAATGTTTCAACATTGGATATCCTATGTAACTCATTGGTACTATACCAGGGAGGAAGCCTCAGAATCATTTTCAAAATTTTATTTTGAATTCTCTGCAGAGCTTTCTTCCTGGTATTACAACAGCTAGTCCATATTGGTACAGCATACAACATGGCTGGCCTGAAAATTTGTTTGAATATCAAAAGCTTGTTCTTAAGACAAAGTTTTGATTTTCTATTAATAAGGGGATAGAGACATTTTACATATTTGCTACATTTGGCTTGAATGCCCTCAATGTGATTTTTGAAAGTTAAATTCTTATCTAGCATGAGTCCTAGATACTTAACTTCATCTGACCAATTTATTGGAACCCCTCTCATCGTGACAACATGTCTACTTGAAGGTTTCAAATAAAGAGCTTTTGGTTTATGTGGGAATATTATTAGTTGAGTTTTGGAAGCATTAGGAGAAATCTTCCATTTTTGCAAGTATGAAGAAAAAATATCCAAACTTTTTTGCAATCGACTACAGATGACACGCAGGCTTCGTCCTTTGGCGGAGAGGCCTGTGTCATCCGCAAACAAAGATTTTTGACATCCCTGAGGTAACTCAGGTAAGTCAGATGTGAAAATATTGTATAATATTGGTCCCAAAATGCTGCCTTGGGGAACACCAGCTCTTACAGGAAGTCTTTCAGATCTGGAGTTCTGATAATTAACCTGAAGTGTACGATTTGACAGATAACTTTGAATTATTCTAACAATGTATGTTGGAAAATTAAAATTTTTCAATTTTACAATCAAACCTTCATGCCAAACACTGTCGAATGCTTTTTCTATGTCTAGAAGAGCAAGACCAGTAGAGTAGCCTTCAGATTTGTTGGAACGGATCAAATTTGTTACACGTAAAAGTTGATGAGTGGTCGAATGTCCATGGCGGAATCCGAACTGTTCATTGGCAAAAATTGAATTCTCGTTGATGTGGGCCATCATTCTGTTCAAAATAACCTTTTCAAAAAGTTTACTGATGGAGGAAAGCAAACTGATTGGACGATAGCTAGAAGCTTCTGCAGGATTTTTGTCTGGTTTTAAAATTGGAACAACCTTAGCATTTTTCCATTTGTCAGGAAAATATGTTAATTGAAAACATTTGTTAAATATATCAACTAAAAATGATAAGCTACTTTCTGGAAGTTTCTTGATGAGGATGTAGAAAATTCCATCATCGCCAGGAGCTTTCATATTTTTGAATTTTTTAATAATAGTTCTCACTTCTTCCAAATCAGTCTCCCAGGCATTTTCGAAAACGTTCTCTTGATTGAGAATATTTTCGAACTCCTGAGTAACTTCATTTTCAATTGGACTAGTAAGTCCTAAATTAAAATTGTGCGCACTTTCAAACTGCATAGCAAGTTTTTGAGCTTTTTCGCAATTAGTTAGTAATAGTTTGTTTTCCTCTTTCAATGCCGGTATAGGCTTCTGAGGTTTTTTCAAGATTTTAGATAATTTCCAAAAGGGCTTAGAGCCGGGGTCCAATTGAGAAATTTTATTTTCAAAATTTTTGTTTCTTAAATCTGCAAAACGTTTCTTGATTTCTTTCTGCAAATCCTGCCATATAATTTTCATAGCAGGATCACGAGTGCGTTGAAATTGCCTTCTCCTCACGTTTTTAAGACGGATCAAGAGTTTAAGATCATCGTCTATAATCACGGATTCAAATTTTACTTCACATTTTGGAATTGCAATGTTTCTGGCTTCAACAATGGAATTTGTTAAAGTTTCAAGAGCATTGTCAATATCAATTTTAGTTTCTAAAGAAATGTTAACATCAAGATTAGAGTCAACATACGTTTCATATATATATTCCAGTCGGCTCGTAAATAATTGAAAGTGGAGCTGATAGGATTGAGAATCGCTTCATGCGATATTTGAAATGTAACAGGGACATGATCAGAATCAAAATCAGCATGAGTAACTAATTGGCTACAAAGATGACTAGAGTCGGTTAAGACCAAGTCAATCGTAGATGGATTTCTAGAAGAGGAAAAACATGTAGGGCTATCAGGGTATTGAATTGAGAAATATCCTGAAGAGCACTCATCAAATAAAATTCTGCCGTTGGAATTACTTTGAGAATTATTCCATGACCGATGTTTGGCATTAAAGTCACCAATGACAAAAAATTTTGACTTATTGCGAGTTAATTTTCGCAAGTCAGTTTGAAGCCAATTAACTTGCTGTCCAGAGCATTGAAAAGGCAAATAGGCAGCTATGAAAGTATATTTACCAAACTGTGTTTCAACAGAAACACCTAAAGTTTCAAAAACTTTAGTTTCAAATGACGAAAACAGTTGATGTTTTATACGCCTATGAATGATGATTGCAACTCCCCCACATGCCCCATCAAGTCGATCATTACGATAAACAAAAAAGTTAGGATCTTTTTTAAATTTGGATCCAGGTTTTAAATAAGTTTCGGTAATAACTGCTATATGCACGGGGGACGGACCTGGTGTAGTGGTTAGAACACACGCCTCTCACGCCGAGGACCTGGGATCGAATCCCATCCCCGAGATAGTCACTAAAAATTTCAGTGACGACTTCCTTCGGAAGGGAAGTAAAGCCGTTGGTCCCGAGATGAACTAGCCCAGGGCTAAAAATCTCGTTAATAAAGATAGAAAAAAAAAAAAAATGCTATATGCACGTTATTAGCTGTAAGAAAATTAAACAGCTCGTCCTCTTTACCATTCAGAGAACGAGCATTCCAATTTAAAATATTTAAATTATTATTTGGATCCATTAGAAAAACGTAATCCAATAACAATTATATTTGTAAATTTTACACCTACTTGGACTGCTTCAGTCATAGTGGTGGCTTTGAACATTGCATCAATCATTAGATTCAATTGTTCAGTTAGAAAATTAAAATCAGAGGCAGACATATCATCTGATGATTTCCCATTGGAATTTTCGGTAGACGAAGAAGCGGGGTAGGAGTTACCTGTGGCGGTAGGGTTTTTTCCATTTGATTTGAAACAAGTAGAATGGGTACTCATGGAACGAACAGGGGAAGAGTTCAAATTACCTGCTACGATATCGGCAAAGGATTTACCGTGGGTAGATACATTCGAAATTGAAAGATTCGAACGGCTACCCGACGGATTAAAATTTGTTTGTGAATGAGCATGATTATGATCTTCCTGGTGGGTATGATTCCTAATCAAGCGATCGTTAACTGAAAAATGAGCATTGTTCGATACTCTACCAGGCAAATTCCGGAAACGACCGTTATCGTAACGGATATTATCCTTCATCTGCTTGGCACGAGCCTCAACGACTCTTTTGCGTGAAATGCATTCCCAAAAGTTAGCTTTGTGAGGGCCCTTGCAATTGGCGCATTGAAATTTTCTGGTATCTTCTTTCACAGGACAGTCGTCCTTAGCGTGAGAAGAACCTCCGCAAATCATGCATTTAGCATCCATGCGACAATTTTTCGTACCATGACCCCACTTTTGGCACCGACGGCACTGAGTGGGGTTCTGGTAATTTCCTCCAGGTTTCTGGAAATGTTCCCACGTCACACGGACATCGAACATAAGTTTAGCTTTTTCTAAAGCTTTAATATTATTTAGTTCTTTTTTGTTAAAGTGAACTAAATAATATTCTTGAGAAAGCCCTTTCCGAACAATGCCAGATTGGGTTCTCTTTTTCATAATGATTACTTGGACTGGGGAAAATCCAAGTAAATCATTTATTCCATTTTTGATCTCTTCAGGTGACTTATAGTCACTTGAGAGACCTTTCAAGACGACTTTGAACAAACGTTCAGTTTTGTCGTCATAAGTAAAAAATTTGTGCTTCTTCTCTTCAAGATATCTGAGAAGAAGTTCGCGATCTTTAAGAGTTTCCGGCAAAACGCGACAGTCTCCTTTCTTTGCGATTTGGAAGGAAACCTTGATTCCCCTAATGGAGTTCAAGATCTCCTGCCTAAATCCCCCAAATTCGGAACAACTGACCACGATAGGCGGCACTCTTTGCTTCCTCACTTGAATCAAAGAGCCTGGGCTAGAGGCTGCTTCGATTTGGTGTTCGGAAAATTTGTCTAGAGCATCGAACTGATTGCTCATTTCAATACAATTATTCATTTCACCCTTGGAAGAAACTTCGCATTCCGGGGAAGCGTCCTTTCTTCCATTCTTGCCACGTGTAGTGACAGTTTTAAAACCCACTTTTTTGGAAGGAAGTAGTGAATTCAGAGATTCACCCTTCCGTTTGTTAGTTGTTGATACCATGTTTAGTTAATAAACGAGAAAGACGTGACCTTCGAGAGGTTTTTTCCCTAGACGGTCTCCAAGAAGGATTACCACCGCTAGCTTTCGCCAACGGGTCCAACGAAAAATCGAAGGCACGGGTCCAAACAAGGATCGTAAAGGGATCAATAGTATAAAAAATAGTACTGAAAAGTACTGTTTAAGTAGCACTGAAAAGTACCGTTTTTAATTTTAGCACTGAAAAGTACTGTTTTATTGCTTTAGGTAGTTTTTAAGAAAACTTCCAAGAGCAGAGAGAATTCGTGTACGCACAGCACGAAGGTACGATGCGCACTGGGTCGTAAAGTTTTCATAATCATCATCTGGTGAGCATGTTCTATGAAAAAGTGTTTCGTGCAATAAGACGGTGAAGTGAAACGTCAGATGACGGCAGTGTGAAACGTCAAACACGAAAGAAAATGAAACTGCGCAACTCTGGTTATGAGATTTGTAACATAGCGAATTTGAAATGAAGGTCAAATGGGTGGTTGGTATAAATTTCATCAGTGTAACGTCTGTTTGTCTGTTACGCGCGCAGGGTAGCTATTGATCCGACGCAACTCATAATGGTTATCACACTCAATGGTGTAGGTGATCTAGTGTAGATGTAGTTATGACACTCAGAGGAAATAATATGCACTCTGTCTCGAAAAACATCAAGAATCTGAATTATTAATGATACATTGTAAATTGGTTAATATTTCCATATGCAATTTGATGAGTCTGGAAAGCGTGTGCAAGTTTTGTTGAGGAAAACAAAAACAAACTTTATATAGTGGTTAACACGTTCAATGGTGTGGATGATCTAGTGTATATGTAGTTGTGGAACTCCGAGGAAAATAATATACACTTTGTCTAAAACAACACCAAGAATCTGGATATAAAAATATCAAAATGGCTTGTTTAGGGGTATCACGTTTATTACATATCCTGATTCTACATTAAAAATTGAACTGAAACCCAAAGTTTCAAAATTTTCCGTGTCCTGGAACTATTTTTAAAACGCATTTGAAATTAGTATAAAAATCACCTTCGAATCACCCCTCGTCAAATTTTACTTCGGGTCGAGCTGTCATTATGTTAATTGAAGTATCATTGAATCTACAGATTGAAATCTTCTTTAATTACCGTTTTGACTCATATTCCGAACACTTAAGGACAACAGTGACTTCAAATGCATCTGGTGGAAATAAATTAGCTGATATTTGTGAATATTATTATTTCTTCGCGAAGTCTAACTGTAAGCTGTCGGGTGAGTCGATAAAATTGTTAATTTGAACTTGTTTTGTATTGTTTTTACTTAAAAGTATGGAACAACATTTTGATTCAAATGCCGAGCACCGTGTTCATTCTGTCTCATATTCCGAACACCTTGATTCAAGTTCCGAACAGCACGAATAAATCATATTCAAATGAATAATTTTGCAAATGAATTTATCTGAGCTAGTTCTACTGGTTTCGAACTAGAGAATCATCACTACTCCCGAGGTATAAAATAGTTTGGAAGACGTTTAAATTGAATTGCAATTGACTGCCATTTCCTTGTAATTTGATGACATATTTCAGCGAAACATTTCAATCAAATCGCCATACAAAAGACGAGTGTTCGGAATATGAGTCTGTTCGGAATTTGAGACAAAACGGTATTATAAAATACCAAAATCAAAATATCGAAGAGCAATAAAATTGTGTTATACTTAAAAAAAATGTGTTCTTTCGATTAAGCTACAAAAACTTGGAAATTTTTCATTGCTGAACAATCTAATTGGGTAGTATTTCCATAAGTATTTTGATAAGTCTGGAAAGCACTGCAAATTTCGGTGAGGAAAACAAAAACACACTGTGTATGATGAGCGTATACGAGTGTTCGTGTGTTCAAATGTCACTAAGCTCTATAAAGGTTGTCGGACTACACGATCAGAAAATATCAGGGAGAGTGTAATGAGAATATATACCGATGTGAGGAAGAAGACATTTAGTGTGCGTGACATCCGTGTACGGTGCAAAATGTTTCACTACTACAAGCGAGCGAGCTCCCATAAGAAGCCATGTAAATTAGTGACGTAGTTATTTTTGTTTACGTTTTTTCTCTTTACTAATACATAGCTTTTGCTTCTTCTTCCACACCTTAGTATATATTCTCATTGGGGAGAGTGATTGAAACATATGCTACAAGAACCCATAAGTCAACCTAACTTTGATTTCTTTTCACTCAATTCGGCTCTTCCGTGGGATAATCTAAGTTTTGCATAATTGGCATATAGCTTTCAGTGTAAAAACAGCGAAAAAACAACTCAGTGCAAAAAAAAAACTTGGTGTTAGCTTCCGAAGTCATCGTAGTGGGTCAAAACTACCTCAATTTAGATTAACTCGAAAAACCCAAATTTGGCTTGCAGACGCTTGACTCAAAAAATGCATAGGGAAATATTGACCAATTTGAAAAATTTATACTTAGATTTTGGGTGTTTGAGACTGAGTGCATATTGTATTCCTCTGAGTTTCACAAACACGTCTATATTATCAATTTGTGTGATTTGTGTTAACGTAAGAATAACACAACATTCACGAAACGCGACGCGAGACAAGACATAATACTTATAGTTCTTACTATCGTTTAAAGTTTAGGAGTTTTGAGTGAGCACTATTTTTTTTACAACGCTCAAAACTATTGCAATTAGTTGCGATTGTTTGTACATCCTAATAACTCAAGAGCAGTCGCACAAAACAATTGCGATTGGGTGCGATCATTTATACAGCATATTAACTCAAGAACAGTCATTCCCTCAGCCGCAACACCACGATCATGTTGTGTATAACAAAGAAACGAACTTTTTTCATGATGCGTGTACTCAGTACACGATGCAACGGGAGCTTTGACAACTGGGGAAGCTATAGTTTTTATTTGCATTTTTATTAACTTTTTACAGTCGTGTAACTTCTGTCGCTTATGAGCCTTTTCGTGTGACAGGTCCAAATATGCATTTGTTTACATCGGTGGAGGACCGGTGCATACACGGGACTGTCATTTTCCTAAAAGAACTGTCAAAGTGCTTCGAGATCAGCTGATTTGAAACGTCTCGTGAAAAGGCCTATTCATCACGGTTTGGTAGCAAGTAGTGTTCATTGTCAAACGTGAAATATAAATGTGTACAATTTCATACCTCATCTGCAACATTATCTGAAGAGGAAAGTTTAATTTATTTTTCTACTATTTTCGGTAATATATGCATTATTTTTCATGCGTGAAACATCATATTGAGTAAGTATAATTCATTGCATGGTATGTTTATCTTCAAAAACATTCGTTTTATTAAGCTAATCTGTTGATTGATCTGGCATTATTGAAGGAGAACAATTACGATTGATTTTTGAATTTCATAGTTTTTCATTGATTTGACAAATATGTCATGATGTATGTTTAATTCGCAGGAAAAATCAACTAATTAAAAAAACAACATACTCTCTGCCTTATAATATTTGATTTGAAGATGTGCATTTAACCATTGGAGCCATGTTTAGTTTTTTTTTTGCTTTTTATGGCTACGTCATTATCCAGAAATAAATGCATCGTTTGTTGTGTTGAAGAATGTATTGTTTGTAGTGATAAAAATGATAGACAATTCTTAAGTAAAAACGTCACATCATCTGTGACATTATTTTATATTTACAGGTAAATCAATATGGCATCTAGTGAAAATAATAGTGATGAAGGAGGTATGTCATTAGTTCTTCATTTGTTGATGAAACTTATGTTGTATTGTGTATTGTAGGAACTGCAGCTGATTATGAACACATGATTCAAATCGAGTATTTGAAGGAAAAGTATCGAGAAGTGGTATCAAAACTGAAAAGTGTCTCCAATGATAAAGAAAGGTATGTTTGACATTTTTCGTTATATTGTGTATTTTTTTCAATACTGGACTATAAAGTGCGTTCGAAGTTCATAAGTTCAAAAATGTGCGGGATTGCATCGAATCATGATGATGTGTCAGAGCATTTTCACTAAAGACGCCGTCTTGATTTCATATCATCACGCACTTATTGGTGTTTCCGCATTTGGAAAAACTTTTTCGATAGTCCAGTGGCGAATGAAATGTGCAAAATATTACCATTAGTTTGACCAGAACTCTACATATTCTGAATCAATGAATGGAATAACAATTATTAAAGTTGAATTAAAGCGGAAATGGGCCAAATTAACTCAAGTTTTCTGGAAATCTCGTTTACACCCACTGATAATTTTTAGGGGATAGGATATGTGTCTAACATATAGTTGAGACCAGCGCTATAACAATGATAAATGTTTATCAAATGTATTGAGAATTTCTTTCACTTCTGGACTGTGGAGTGAGTCTTCATAAGTGCGAAAAGGCGAACAAAAGCGCGGGAATGCATAGAATCATGTTGATGCCTTCAGAGCACATATTCCTTGGGTTGCGACGAATAAGCCCGCTGAAGACACTAACTCGATTTGAAGCAATCACGAACTGCTATCTGCGTTTCCGCACTTGTAAAAACTTCTGCGATAGTCCAGTGGTAAAAGAAATGCGCAATATCAATTATTGCTGAGTGCGCTTGCAATGCAAATATCGTGACTCCAGTTTAAAGCCAGATTCATTTATAAGTTCGCGCAAAATAGATTTTTTTCTAATTCTCTTCGTTGAAGCTTACGTCGGGTACAGTACGCTGGACAGCAGATTTGGCGTGCTTCACAGCGCACATTGCTCCAACACATGAATTTGAAAAATAAAAAAAATAAAAAGACGTCCGTGTGTCAAAAATTCCGGTTTTCAAATGGATTGGTAATATTCATTTGAATACCGAACTGCCCACAACTGCATAACAGTCACATTCGAAATGACAAATTTGAGTTAATACCATGGAGGGCCAACAAATGACAAAAACTTTCGATCAATTTACTGAAATCTGTGAGATTGTTCTAGAAAATTCCAAAAAAAAATACCAAGTTGTTTTGTATCATGGGTAATTATAACTGCAGTTATAATTACCCATGTGATTATAAATCAGCCTCGTAATGTAATAGCAATGAAATTTCTATCAGAATTATTTTCTGACTATTCACCTACACAGTACCAAAAAATAATGTGATTTACGTCTTTTGGGATGCACATAAAAGAAGCGAGCCGAATGACGTGAGTTTGTGTCCAATTTCAAATACATTAGTGTCTGATTCGGGAAACGTCGATCACAGTTCCATCATTTTCGTGTCCTTTAACATGTAAAATTACATTTTTTGTTCAATACATCTTCAAGGACACGTTTTTGTGTCGTTCCATCACTTACATCATGTGTCATTCAGTCATAACCAGAATTACGTCCAGAGTAATTTTCATTATTTTTAAGAGTGTAGTATGCGATATGAGTTGTGCAAAATATCAGTCTCAAATAACCACTTCTGAGTTCCTGGTAATTTGTTCCAGCATACATGCTTCATGATTTGAGGATTCCAGCTGACATTCTTCTTCGCTTTAAATTGAAAACGTAACGTACAGCCGGCGTTACGGTAAAATGCTTCATGATTTCATGACTTTTAGTCATGGTGTATTTTCATAATATGAAAACACACTTTCCTCCCAAAATCATGACTCATTCTCCTTATTTAGAGTGCCGCATTTTTACCCGTGTACTAATTAAACATAGTTCTTGAAGCAACAAAATTAACGAGCAAAAGACCTGTCAAAACTGGAATATGACGTCACTCGTATATTTAGGCACTTTAATGTTCTATTATGAGATTTATCTGATCATTTCTCAGTCTTAGGTGATATTTTTCTTTGTGGAGTTCTGAGGGTCTTAGAGGTCCTGATGATTTTTTTTTGCAAAAGTAAGTTACATGTAGACAGTGAACTTTAAAAATTTGCACAGATATTATAGGACCCAAATGTATAGTGGATAGAACACGCGCTACTCACGCCAATCCTATCCCTGAAATATTCACTAATATCGTTAAATTAATAGTACCGCCTTCCTTCAGAATATAAGAAAAGTCGTTGGTGTCGAGAGGATAAAGTGTTTAGGGATCGAGAGGGTATTTAGGGATAAAAATCTCGGTAAAACAGTAAATGAAACCTTAAAAGGCTTGGAAATTAAAGTTGAATACACACAAACACTTCTGGTCAATGTTGGTATTGACGGAGCATGCTAGAATATTTATTACTAAACATACCTTCTTGCTTGAGATTTTCTTGTTGGTAATAAAATGCCCTGTGTTTAAGGTCAAGTGGGGATAGTTTAGCAACTTTCACATCTCTATGCATGGCCAATATTTTCAATTTCTTGCTTTTCTCATAAAAAGATCAATTTTTAACAATACGTACAAGATATGTATACCGATCCTGCATGCTCTCCTAATAAAATGGCCAACGAAACACCTATTTTGTGGCACAATACAGTTTTCCAGACAATCAAAAGTGACACATAAAGTTGAGTATATTATTAGTTGTTTATTTGTAACGAGCTACGAGGCTATTTTTCAAGTTAATCAGTGCATTTTGTTTTGTTTCTTATACCCGTACAAAGAGAAGCTATTCAATGCGAAGCAGCTGTCAATTTAATTTTATAATCTTAAGTTAAGTCGCAAAGGATTACATATTAGCTCGGCAATAAAATCGATACAGTCGCATTGTAAACCAATTTTCATAAAACATGTATGAGAAGACGATGTAAGAGCGTCCGCCGGGGTAAGGCGAACCATCTCCAGTTCAGCATGAAAATGGCGATTTTCTTGAAAATTCACCAAGCCCTTTACTTAAACATAAGATGTTTGTCATTTCGAGTGATATTTACATCAAATTTTCCATAACAAATATCAAAAACAAGAAATAGGCTTCAGTGAAGTGAATTATGAATTGTAAATATTTAGCTTTGAAATAAGGCTCTAGTTATGAAAATTGCGCAAGCGGCGTAAAACCGATCACTGTTGATGGGGTAAAACCGCCACCCCTAATTTATTCCAAAAAAGGTCTAAACAAAATCAAAAGCTATATTTACGTTGTACATCGTTATTCAAGTGAAATGAAGTCAGTTTTGTTAAAAATGCGATTCAAATCTATATGTTTTTCCATAATATGGTTGTCGCAAGGTGGTAATAAGTGATAAATAACACTGCGGAACACGTTTTTGTCTCCAGCATCAAAATACCTCTATTTACTTAATAAATGGTTGCTGAATCCATTACAGAAATATCATAGCACGTCTAGTTTTTGAGATATTGGTTGTTGAAAATGCAAAAAATTGACTATTTCAGACAACTTGCATGCAAGTTTGCCAGCTTGTACGGCAATTTATTTACTTAATTTGCCACAGAATTCAAACTTTATGTGTATAACAATACTTATCATCAAAGTTTATAATATTTGTGATGTGGAAAACTTATTTTTTGATGGTTTAGAAAAGTATTGTATTTTGCCATATAAGAGAAGCTAAGAATTTTGTATGGAGACTGCAAGCATGTTGAAAAAGATAGGTTTAATCTAAATTTAATTGTAAAATTTCGACCAAAATATATCTAAAACGAAAGTTTAAGTCCTTTTTTGCATGCTTAGTGGATAAGATCACAAAAAAGTTTGATACAATATACTTCAAATTTTAGGTAAACATCAATAAAACCAATGTTTTATACAACTTTGGCGACCTGTAGCTAAAAATTGTGACGTGCTGGGAAATTTCCGAGAACGGCATCAGATTCAGCAACCCCAAATCTACTAGAGACATATAATTTGATCCTTGAGACACGCAAAAATGTCATTTTTGTTGCGCTGTGTAATAGGGTAATAGATTTAGGAATCAATTTACCGAGAAAACGATTCAACATTCAGGTTAAACAATGTAGAATTCGTGGAACCTCATTAATAAATAATGATGACAGAAGTCTGCTGTGTGATATTTGTTGCTTTTTAAATCTTAGTTAGAATCACAGTGAATTTATGTATTTTTTCGCAATATTATGCACAAAAATTCTGATGGTTGCATTTACCCCGTAGATTGGCAGTTTTACCCCGTCAAAATAATCGTTATGGGGAATCACATTTTCATATTTTTTCTTTATTCTCATAAAATAAATAAATTTTCACAAATACAATATTTTTTTATCATGGTCAAGGCTTCAAAAACAATTATTATTAAATTGCTTACCCCGTCTTCTACCACATATATTGCCTCCCCTTATGTACGTAAAAGGCCTTTTGACGACAGCTTATACTGCACTTATGAGCATCACATAACGCGAAAAATGATTCCGTTATACGTGTACATTTTGGTTGTCTGTGTTTTATATCAAAATAGTTATACGAATAGTCAATCTACTTGATTTTTCAAGCTGGTACTCATCATATATGATGACGAATAAATGATTACTCATGCTACTTGTTGACAGAAGAATGATCATAGAAATAACACGGATTTTTCATGATCCTATAGAAGAATTAATTTATGCTAGAGCAATATAGTGTCAGCCTTCTGGTAAGAAGTTTGGGGCTGTCAACAATGCTCTCTCAATTCCAAATGTATAAGATACCTTAGTTTGCCCCCAAATCGAATTTCTTTCATCGTTGTACGCAGTGCAATTCCAAATAGAGCTCAATTCAAAACAAATGATGTAAATCTTGCACAACTTATGATCTCGCCCTAAACGTCATTGGTAATTGAGTGTGTAGTTCTTTTTTTTGAGTTCAAAAAACAATGAGCTACTCATTCGATACTAATGGCCAAATTAAAAACTATCACCACTTGGTAATAATGGAGGATCTTCTCTTAACCGCAGAATAAAGAAAAGCTTATTCAATTTTTAATGTCATTGGGACGAATGAACTTGACCGATTCAGTTGAAATCCTCACTGAAAACTATATAAAAACACGGGTAAAAATGCGGCACTCTAAATAAGGAGAATGAGTCATGATTTTGGGAGGAAAGTGTGTTTTCATGTTATGAAAATACACCATGACTAAAAGTCATGAAATCATGAAGCATTTTACCGTAACGCCGGCTGTACGTTACGTTTTCAATTTAAAGCGAAGAAGAATGTCAGCTGGAATCCTCAAATCATGAAGCATGTATGCTGGAACCATGAATAAAATTCATGGAAACATAAGCACTATTCATGGATTTAGTCATCTGTCATTTATGATTCCTATTTTTGATACGAAAAGTGGCAATTTCGGTCATGAAATCATGAAGCAGGATCTGATATCATGAACAAAGTTCATGACAACATAAGCACTATTCATGTATTTAGATGGCTGTCATTTATGATTCCGATTTTGGTGCTGAAAAGTGGAAAGTTGAGTCATGAAATCATGAAGCAGGATCCCTGAATCATGAACTTATTTCATGAAAACGGAACATTATACGTCAATTTAGATCCCAGTTTATATTTGCTATTGGTAAACAAAAAATGAAAATTAAAATTGTTGCGACTTTTGTGCCGGTAGTTCGTAATAAACCGCGAACACATTCCACAATTGTCAACCTAACGGGTGCCAAATCTTTAGCAGGAACGCGAACATTCAGTGGTTAGGTTTCTACGAAAAATATTGTTTCGAACATCAATTGATTTGACAAATGGTTCCTGGGCTCACAAAATGCTGGTGGATTGCATGAGTAATGGAACACTACTTAACAACACTGTGGCTGTGGAAAGTGAACTGGAAAATCCTGCTGCCGAAGGCTTTTTGTGAGCTGCTCTGCTATAGGACATAGGGAAAGCATCAAATCCGAACTGTTTAAATCGCCGACGAGTTTGTGAAGCGAAATCTTCGCTCAAAGTCAAACATTGCCCGGTTCTGCAAAATTGGGATGAAGGCTTGTAAGTATATTTTGGAACATCTAACAGCTCCGGCAGATTGATTGTGTCGTGACACAATGTGGGAACTTACGGAAATCTCGCCAAGAATGTCATCGATACGATGGCAACATTCCGAAGAGCAGTGTCTTCAAAAACAAAACTTTTTTTTACAATTTCACTAGAAAAAATCACCGATCGCCATGAGACGCGTTGACTAAGATGAAGAAAGTGACAGTTAGATTTGTGTAACGCCCTGAGCATACAAATTCTTGCATAATACTCACGATTTCATGAATTTTAGTCATGATATCATGAAACATAAAATTTTATGAATTCATGACTTTTTGTTCATGAATCCGGCAATGGTTTTTTTTTCCGTGAAAAAAGAATGTTCAAGGGCGTTGCAAGGCCTATCATTATACCTTAAGTCAATTGATGGAAGTCCGTTGTGTGATATTTAATTTTTACTCTACCATATACCACCATATGATATAAATATAAATATTCTATTACAAAACATTAATATTAATTTATATTTTTCAGATTGGAAAAAGACTATCAACTCACTAAAAAAGAATTGGAAACCAACAAAGGAGACTTTTTCAACACTTGTCATGATTATAACATGCTAAAACAAAAGTATGATAACCTACGATTGCGCTTTGATGAGTATTCTAATGACCCCCCTGATTGTACACATTGCGAGGAGTTGAAGAAAGAAATACAAACCGTTTATTCTGAAAGAGAATCAGTTTTCAAAGATATTCAATGCCTTGAGCGTAAACTGCAAGCAGCAGTGCGTTGTCGTGACGATTCATTAAAGAACTGCGCTGCCCTTCAAGAAAAAATAGAACTGCTGAAAAAAGGAAATTTTCACACAAACGATGGTGGTTGGAATAGAGATCGCGCTGAAAGCAAAGATAAGTTTGAAATTGTATCTGAAAACTTGGAATCCGCAAGCAGAGAAATTGAAAGGTTAAAAAAAGCGTTGGATAAAGCAAAAGCTGAAATAGCTAGATCAGTGCAGGAAACTGAAATTGCTAAAGGGCGTAGAGATTGGGCGATATCAGAAAGAGAAAAAATTGTTCAAGAAAGAGATAGTGTTCGAAACTTATGTGATGAAATTCGCAAAGAACGTGACACCGCAACCTCAAAGTTGTTGGCTGCTATAAGAGATAAGGATGAGGCTTGTAAAGAAATAGAACAACTTACCGAGCGACTAGATTCACACAACTTGATGAAAGATAATTTGGCCAACAATAACACAAATCCTGGAAAGTTATTCAATTCAATGGATGATTCAGGAAGCAACTCACTATATAACACATCCAGTTTAGACTCAGTGTATGACTTAGATACACTGCTGCAATATGATACGAAAGTTATTGAAATTGATTCATCGTTACTGGAGAACAATTCTTCCAACTGGGGTCTAATTCTTAGAGAGAATATCGACGAATATAATGACAATAATGTGAAGGGTCGTGTAGTGGGTCCATCGGTTCTATCTGTTGAGCATAACTCTGTCTTTTTCGGAAGATTGTTACCAAACGACATTATATATCAAATTGATGGTCTAGACTGCACTAAGTTCCCAAAACGAAAAATATTTAAAGCAATCAGATGTAGTCTTCCATCATGCATCATCATGATTAAACGACCAATCAAGCGACTTCTTCCCGTACAGGTCAATTATTTAAATGGAAATAAAAATCATGGACTTCACTTGGAAACCGGAATATTCGTATCTAAAATCGAACCAAATTCACTTGTAGATTGTGATGGCCGACTGAGTACAGGAGATCGCATAATATCAATAAACGGAAAACCCACTAGTGGAATTAAGACTGTTAATGAAATCAACGCAATCATCAATGATATGACACACAACTGCTTGAGTTTGATTGTTGTTAAAGATCTGGTAGGGTGTCCTAGTGATATAAGATATTTTGAAGCGAGAAACAAACTTTTACATTGTTCCACCAGTTCCACTCAAACAGAAAACATAATGGACAATATTGGAAGCGCGCATAGGGAAGCTTTTAACCAAGTAAGCTTGGATTTGGAAAATAACCATTTTCTACCATCAGCAATGCCGTTCAGTATTCTAACTACAGCCAGTACTCCAAGTTCTATTATAGCCAGTACACCTACGTCTTCCAAATCAGCGTCTAAGTTAACAGGAATGCTTCAAAAATTGAAAGATAAAATGAACATAAGTACTCATAAAGACTGTCAAGAAAATGATGCAATTGCCGCTCTAGATTCTGTTTTAGACAGTGATGACCAAGAGTCCAACCTTCCGATGTATTCAAAAAATCGTGACAAGAAAACAAAGAAAAAATCTAAGGATTCTCAAGACGTACCTCGCGGAACTTGGCCACGAGTAACAATGACAGTTCATTCAAACGATAACCACGTAGGAACGGTTTTACATCGACCGAAAAGAGAGCGTCCTAAGTTAAGTATCCCGGTGGATAAATTAGATAGTTCTAATTATTACAATGTTAGCTTACCTACTGATGAATGTGGACTTATAACACCACAATCTGCATCAAATAATCCAACAAGTGGCGTTAAAAAACGGAATTCAAACCCAAGTAGCAATTTCGATACTAGTAGAATAGTACAAACATCGAAATATGGATATGACTTCAACGCATCAAAATCTGGCAAATTTCCACATTCAAGAACATTCACATATGACTTACACAATAATGCCCATATTTCAAATATCAATAGACACAGTCTGAATCTATCATCATTAAATAAACAGCAATTACAACACCAACATACACAACATTTGAATACCACAGATTATATGCCAAGAAAAAGTAACAATTCTATTGACTCAACAACACTGCCCTCAAAAAACCCAACGAGCTACACATTCAGTAATAACATCTCTCAGAAGGACCCTCTAGACTGCTATCTGTCTACTAAGATTTCAAAGCATTCATCCAAGTATTCTAGTGATACCGACAGCATTGATATAGAAAATGTTTCTCTCACAATGGCACTACATACCCATACGATGCCTCATTCCCACTCTAGAAGACAATCTATCAGTAATACGAGCAATGCGTCTTCAACGAATAAGGCTAATTCAGCAATAGGGGTTAGTGGGATGAGCTTTCCAAATGCTTTCAATTCATCGGTATATTCTACAATAACTCCGTATCATCAGAGTGCATGTTCTCCTCAAGGGGGAAGTACAATGCGCCCAGCAAGTAATGTTATACCATCTACAGAGTATACAATTTTACCACAAACATCTCATCATTCTCAAGGGTCGTCTATTGATTACCCATTCAATCGATATAGTCAAATCCAATCTTCGAAGGAAGAGGTTCCTTCTGGTTTGCTGGGCCATAGTTATGAAGGGGGAACCTTCCCGCGGAATAAAGTGCATCAGGGATACCGAATCCCTTCAAATCAAAGCGTCACCAGCAGAGGAAGTGGAATTAAAATTAGTAATGGATCAATTGATTACTGTAGCTCAGGACGTGCATCACCCATCCCAACATTTCATGTACAAGTAATTGAGCCTGGTCGTATATCAACTTCAAGTAAACGTACTTCATTACAAGACTACAATGCCCGAGGCAAACCAAACATTGGAGAAGTCCGACGTGTACACATTGATAAAAGTGAAATGTCTCTCGGTATCAAAATTTGTAGCCGTGGTAACGGAGGAGGAGTATTTGTCTCAAATGTTGGAGAAAACAGCCTTGCTAGTAAAGTGGGACTTCAAATTGGCGATCGTTTATTGGAAGTATGTGGAATCAATTTAAGAAAAGCTACATATGATTTAGCTGCTAATGTACTGAGGCAATGTGGAAACTCGATAACAATGTTAGTACAGTACAATCCAGAAATCTATAGTAATCTTACCACCAGTGAAGACAACATTGTTCATTCAAGTTCACCAACACCACAAAATTCGCCACGTACAATAGGAAGAGCTATGATGTCTTCAGTCAATACAACAACGGTTAATCCTGTATCAACAATTGCCCCAAAAACATTATCTTCTAATGAAGATCATCCATCTCAAATGTCCAGTTCATCTCAAAGTAGTCATTATAAAGAACAACCACGATTGATATTTATTGAAACTAGAAAAAGCTCAAATCTTGGCATAAGCCTAGTTGGAGGAAACGCAAATGGTATTTTTGTGCACGGAGTACAAAAAGATTCGATAGCTGATAATGCTGGACTACGAGTAGGGGATCAGATTTTGGAGTTTAATGGAACTGATTTACGAAGATCTACAGCAGAACACGCTGCATTAGAAATAGCCAAACCGGCAGAAAATGTAGCAGTTCTTGTGTTCTACAACATACAAAGTAAGTTTGCAATTCAAACAGCTTATTTTATTTTATTACTTCGAGGTTATTTGTTATTGGGTGAAAAATATTTCAAAATGCCAAAGTTCACCTCAATAAAGAATTGAAAAAGGTTGTTAAATTTCTTAAAAAATGGTGTAACGCAATTAAAAAAAATGAACAGTGCTTGTTAAATTTTGATACGGATTGATTTTTCTAACATGAATTCAGCACTACAATTTGACATATCAGCTTCATTTCTAAAGATGCTCCCATTTGAGCTTTCAGAATCCATACATTTTCAGGGCATAATTTAATTGATAGCATAAGTGTCATATACAATTTCAGTATGTCTACTCTGTTACTCAGTTTATGAGTGCAAGTTTGGGATAACACGAATCCTTAATAAATAGAACGTTATCCTTCACTGCTTTTTGTTTGTCTAGTGGTTCTAATTAAGTTGTAAAGTTTTGGGTATTAGAATTCGAAAAATAACATTTTATAATTTCCTTTCCAGAATTCAATCAAATTAAAGATAAACCTGGCGATGCACTATACATTCGTGTTGGGTTTGATCGAAATTGTGATCTTGGAGAATCGGAATTGCCATTCAATAAAGACGAAGTTTTGTATGTTGATAACACAATGTTTGGTGGTGTTCCTGGGCGATGGCGTGCTTGGAAATTGGATGAATATGGACATAAACTTCAATGTGGAATTATTCCGAATAAGCTAAAGCAAGTACCTCAATTCATAAAAAAAAGAAATATTTTTTAATCCTTGTTTATTTTAGAGTTGAGGAAGAATTACGATTGTTTGGTGATATTCAAGATGTGGAAACAACAAGACGAGGCTCCACTTCGGCAAGACGTTCTTTCTTCAAACGAATAAAACCGCAAAGAAGCTCATCAAGAGATTCAAAAGAATTAGCTAGTTTTAGTAACACTCATCTAAGCCTATATTTAGAAACAGGAAATGTCGGTGAAGATGGATTTACAAGCTATCAGCGAGTTGAACGTCTTGAATGTAAGTTACACAACTTCAATCTTAAGCAGGTCTTCTTTGGTAATTCAATGATCCATTTCACTTTTTAGATAAATATCGCCCAATATTGATTGTCGGGCCGCTATCCGAATGTGTGATTGAAAAATTATGTATAGATTTTCCTGAACATTTCCATCGTTCTCAACAACGTCAAATGCGGTGTACAAAGGAGGATATGGAAAGCGGAGTACAGAATAATGCAATTGCCGACTATCGTAGAAGAGGAAGTATATTTGAATACACTACAATTCAGTCAATTCTTGAGAACAAGGTATGTAATTAAAAGTTAAGCTCTTTTTAGATTTATTTTTACGGCATGAAAAATACGCTTTATTATCTTGAATCATCCTTTTAAAAGAGCAAAATAAGAAATATGTGTTATTTTACTTTCAGCAACACCATTATATCCTGGATGTTTGTATCTCGGCGGTTGAGCGTCTACAGCGAAATCAGATATATCCAATAGTTTTATTGTTACGCTTCAAATCATCGAAACAGATCAAAGAAATAAAGGATTCACGTCATTCTACCGATAAAATTTCTGCGAAAGCTGCAAAGGAAATGTATGAACATGCGCTAAAACTAGAATCAGATTATCGACAGTATATCTCAGGTAACAAAATATAAATAAAATAATTGTTCGAAATACACTCATATATTTTTCCACTTTCAGTTGTAATATCGGGAGTTAACATAGCACATATGTGTACACAAATAAAATCAGCTGTTGACAGCGAACAGAAAAAACTACTATGGGTACCAGTTACAACAATGGCGTAGAGTAAAAAGCGTGTTGACAAAATCTACTATGTCTAAGATCTACATGAGTTGAGGAAGTGTAATGATTTAGAAAATTTCGTTCATGAAAGAGGCATCTATCATCGATTTTCGAATATCAATGTGCAGTTTTTTTTGTTCAAAATCAAACATGTTCGATGTTTTCTGTTCAGTTGTTGAAACTGGATCACACATATTTATCGATAAAACAACTGTTTTGAACTGTAAAACTCCTTTTAAGGTTTCAAAAATAATGATGATGATGAATTTTTGAAAATTAGTTTTCAATTCCAAATAAAAAAGAAGTTCTAAGTGACAATAAACTTTATATTTAACTGATGGTTATGTTACACAAGTCCAAATTATGGAAAAATATATATATTCTGTGATTTTAAAGAAGCGTGTATTACTAGCTGTCACCTTACAACCTATGGTATGCCAAACCTGATGCGTGTTTAAATTGACTGAAACAAAATATATGGGAAATTGAATTTATTTTGGAAAGAAGAGGAGGTTTTATGCCCTTTGGAGGTTCAAAAGGAACTTCACTCCTAGAGGCTCTTACCTGCTCTGAATAAAATATTGTTTTCTCAAATTTTCACTACTTCTTTTTTAAATAGTTCGGTTATTTAATCAACGAACTGTTCAAAAAAGGAGTAGTGAAAATAAATCACGTTTAACACTTTACGGAGTTGAAATTCATATTTAGTATTATTTACAATAGATTCACTTTGGCAGTACCAATGTTAGTACCAGGTTACTCGTGGCAACTCGAGGTTAATGGTAACAATTTTGGAAAGACATGGTAAGGATTGATTTTAAGGTTCTCAGTAGCTCATCTGGGAGGTTTATCGAGGTAACTTGATTATCGTAAAATGGCGTTGGTACCAATTTATTGCCGGTATTCGTCTGCTGGATGGCCAGGATCCTCAATCCAACAATCAACAACAAACAACAATCCAAAATACAAAAGCATTAAATTTTTATACAAGACAAGCGAAACAAATCGCAAGTGGTGACTGTGATGTCGTCCAATCTAGTCAGCTCTATACGACAGAATTACGAGTGCTCCAGTATTAGCAAGTTAGTTCATTAGCTAGTTTGTTGCCCAGTCAACATTTTGGTTGGTATAATTTTTGCTATACATCATTCTATATATAAGGGGGTCCCGTAGCCTCGAGGTTACGCTTTCGCTTCGTAAGTGGAAGGTCATGGGTTCGATTCCCAATCCCCTCACACAAAAACTCCGTCCAGCCACCAGAAGACGCCGCACGAAGGACTGTGTATTGGGGAACACATCCATCCTTCGTCAGTATCGGATGGTGACTGAGACACACTGACCCTCTTTGTAGGCTGTTGCCTCACACATGGGAAAATGAACCACCGCACACCAATGGACTTCGATATGGATATGGATTGGACCAACGGCAGAACTCTCCTCTACCTGCTCGGTATGAGAGAAATAGCAATAAGAACTAGGGATATAAATAGATTCTGTATGTGATGATACTCGGAATAGTAGTGGCCAAGTGCACGGAGTGCCTAACAAATAAAAGTAAGGAAAAAAAATCATTCTATATGAATCAATTTACTCGTATAAAATGCATGGAAAGGCTATATAAAAAAAGACAATTTACACCGTCTTCAGCCAAAGGCTGCACACACATATACATACCAAAGCGGAGACCATATACGAATTTCGCACGACTTTTTCAGACTTTCCGTGGTCAGCAATATAAGGCCACAACATTTAGGGGAAAATAGAAAAAAGTTGCCACCCAGTCGAACACGCGACCTTAGATTTCAGAATCTAATATTTCATAACTTAATCACCCACTGATACATCATAGTGGAGTGATTATTTGCCAATATGAATGCATGTTTCCTATACAGCGTTATTCTAATGTCGTTTCAGTATCTGTGGCCCTTTTATCATGTTTGTACGCTTTTTGTTGCATTGCTTCTGGATGGTCGGCTATTTGTATCAACTGACATCCTTCGCAACTATCGCACGATTTTGGTACTTCAGCGTCCATTTTAGGCCACCAGCAACCTTCGCTTCATTATGGTTTGTACTGGATGTCCCTTGGACGCCGTCCACAAATTACGTTACACTCTAGGGCGAGGGGGGGTGTAGGCTCAAGCGTTACGGTTCATACAAACATTTGAAATTGTTCATACAAAAAGCGTTACGGACGGGGGAGGGGTCGAAAATTTCCAAATTTAGCGTTACGTAATAAATGGACGCTACCTTGTGTGCTTGGATTCGCATCCGGCTTCGTAAAGGGTGTACGGAATCAAATTGTACCACTTTAAAGTGGCTGTAACGTTTTACCCGTTGGGTATTTTCTATTAAAATTTTGGGTTTAATTTGTTCAATGTGTATTTGTTTTCACTGTGTAAGTTTCACTAGCAGATGTGCAATCGTTGTGAAGATGGAGTCAGAAGAATTGCAGCGGCGCAAAGAAATTTTGCGCACGTTCCTCGAAAATCCGGATCTATCTCATCGTGCCATCGGCAGAAAGCTGGGAATGGTACATTCTACGGTGTCTCGTGTTTTAAATCGTTACCACGAACGTTTGACGATCGATCGGAAAAAAGTGGCAAAAATGGATATCTGTACATATAGTGTTAAGGATCACAAAAGGAATCCAGTTCAGTTCAAGATGTGGCTCTTCTTCTTCTTCCTGGCGTTACGTCCCCACTGGGACAGAGCCTGCTTCTCAGCTTAGTGTTCATATGAGCACTTCCACATTTATTAACTGAGAGCTTACTATGCCAATGACCATTTTTGAATATGTATATCGTGTGGCAGGTACGAAGATACTCTATGCCCTGGGAAGTCGAGAAAATTTCCAACCCGAAAAGATCCTCGACCGGTGGGATTCGAATCCACGACCCTCAGCTTGGTCTTGCTGAATAGCTGCGCGTTTACCGCTACGGCTATCCGGGCCCCTAGATCGCCTCAAGATGTGGTGTAGAAGCTGAATCTATCCAAAACTTTCGGGCAAGATGCGAATAAAACGCGACTACATACGTATAAAGTCCAAAATGTGCATAATCGCGATGAACGACAGAAAACTCCCTGAATATCAGTCACGCTCACACCAACTTTCTGCAATTTACGAGCCTGACATTCCAGGAACCAAGTTTTTAATCATATTCCTTATTTCGTTGCCAAGTCGGTTGTCGAAAGTATCGTTCGTTATTTTCCCTTTCTCTGTTTTTCATGGTAAGTAAGAAATTCGATATGCTACCTTACCAGGGATGCGATACCTACATCAAGATGGTGGGGCTGGTACCTTAAGTGTAGCTTAAAGTACTTTAATATACAGGTACCGGATTCCCGCAAATGTTCATATATTACTGAGAATAAAAGCAAAAAATAGTAATGAAGTTTGTTTCAAACCATAAAACTGGATAAAAAATAAGTTTGAAATATATCGAGATTATCAAATTTTATATGTACAAAATAGTTCAACTGATCTAATTTTGCTGAAATATCGGACTACAGAATAAAAACAAAATTATTTCATTTCTACGGTGGATGTGTTTTTTCGGTGAACCAATTTTCGATGATCTAGAAATTGTGTATTGAAGTACGTTGAGTGCAGCTGACATGATGAACTCAGCCACTGGATGCCAGAACACACGCTGTTTAAGCCGCACTTTGTTGGTGAACAAAAGCTCGAGACACACTTCCTCACTCTACACGAAAAAAAAACTGTGGTAAAGATTACTATTTTTGCTGAATACGCCCATTTTTAAAAGTTGGCATTTTAGAACAAATTATTAAGCTTGTAGTACGTTCCACATTACTGATACATTTGTCAGAAATAATTTTCATTAATCTGATTTAGACTACACGCATGGTAGAATCAAGCACATTTCTGGTCTGCTGAAAATTGCCGGTGCGAGCGCTTAAGTTAACCCCATAAAATACACATTTCTTAGCTGATGGTCTTTGTCGCATCGTTTGGCCCATGAAAGCGTGAGGTACGGACTTGTCCTTCCTAGCTGTCGGCTCATCATTTCACAGCCATGAAACTCGACAATTGAAACAAAATGAAACTGACAAAACTCTTGACATGTCTTTCATTTCCTCGCATTCCTCAGTGCGCTGATCATTTTCGCTGTTGTGGTAATAAGCACTTGGTCCACTCTAGCTGCATACTTTTATCGATTTTTATTGACCATCTAAAGTAAATTTGTTACATATCTCTCGCAGTTTACAGCATTCATCAAATCTGATTAAAGTGAAAGGGTGGTAAGGTTATTTCGCATCTAATGGAAGAATAGTCCAATTTTCCCAAATTTTGTACTTGGTCCACTCTCACTTAATGCCTACCAGTTGAGGATGAAATACGCGTATCTGTCAAAAGATGAAAACTATAGTGGAATTAAATGGTTTAGTACTAAACTTGATTTTGCTTTATTTATGTTGAATTTAATTTCGAGAAATTGGAACTAATCAATATCTTCACATGAGTATAATTTTATACAAATTATTTTAGACTTACAAGGGAAGGTCACGATGGTGTTACACGGGGTTTTCAACCGGACTATTTTTGTTAGATTCTACATATCGAAATGTGAAAAACCCGAAAGCCTTTCGGGTGATGGACCTGTGGTGTAGCCAGGAGGGGCTCTGAAAGGGGTAATTTTGTACGTATATTATGTTGTTAAGCTAATTGGAATTTTGACAGAAATATTTTTTTAGTATTTATTGTGATGGTGGAGAACAGAGTTGACATTGACATGTATGTTTAAAATGTTTTTTTTTTCCATGCCATAGCCGCAATCGGGATGGGTTTTTTATTGGTATACTATTCTAATAAAACCAAATTTGTTTTGGTGTCCATATCCCATGCTAGTTACGCCAATGGCATAAAAATGCATTATCAACATAGATTAATGTCAATTCTGTTCATTACTATCGTAATAAATACCGAGAAAAATCTTTTTGGCAAATTTTCAATTGACTCAATAGTATTATATTCGTACAAAGTCGACCCTTTCAGAGCCCCTCCTGGCTACACCACTGGTCCATCACCCGAAAGGCTTTGGGGTTTTTCATATTTCGACATGTAGAATCTAACAAAAATAGTCCGATTGAAAACCCCGTGTAACACCATTGTGACCTTCCCTTGTTAGAATGGTGTTCTTAGTCTATTTCTTTCTGACATTACGTCTCAACTGAGACAGTGCCTGCTGCTCAGCTTATTGTTCTCATGATCACTTCCACAGTTTTTAACTGAGAGCTTTCTTGGCCAATTCACCAGTTTTATGCATTCGTATGGGTCATGGTATATGACTGGACAATGCGTATCATTGGTACTTCGCGTACCTGCAGGTATAAAATAGACCCCATTTGTGGTGATTAGCCTCTTGTCCAGTAACTCCTATCCCTACCTCCCCGTGGTGCCGCCTGAGGTACGAGTAACCGTAGAGAAGATCGGGTAACCAACCCTGGTGGGACCTTGGTCGTATGCTGACAGGGAAGGGGGGCTCCTCTCTTCTGAGGGTGTAGCTTATCAGAGCGTCTGTTCTCCATGTTAGGGGCGGCTCAAAACAGCGTCTGTTCTCCATGTCAGGAGCGACTGATCATCGTCCTAGTGCCAGCGTGGGACTCTAAACAGTGCTGTGCACGATGATCCTCCGGCGAGACAGGGGGTTGGTGCAGGCCTTACAAGCCAGCCGTAAAAATCATCAGTACAGGAAGCATACAATGTAAATTCGGACAGGAACAATCGGCATAGACCCAGGCAGGCATCAAAAACGGACTAACGATTGGAAACTCGGATCATGGAACTGTAAGTCTCTCAATTTCTCGGGAAGTACCCGCATTCTTTCCGAATTATTGAGGGTCCGCAAGTTCGACATCGTAGCGCTGCAGGAAGTTTGCTGGAAAGGGTCGACGGTACATACGTATAGGGATGGATATACCATCTACCAGAGCTGCAGCAATAGACATGAGCTGGGCACAGCTTTTATCGTGATGGCTTGTTGAGGATCAAAGGCCGTTTCTTCAATATCAGCATAATCAACGTGCACAGCCCTCACCTAGCAAGTGACGATGACGATAAGGACGCTTTCTACGCGCAGCTGGAACGTGACGGCTGTCCAAGCCATGATGTCAAAATCGTTATCGGAGATCTCAACGCTCAGGTTGGCCAGGAGGAGGAATTTAGATTGATTATAGGGAAGTTCAGCGCTCACCAGCTTACGAACGAAAACGGCCTTAGACTGATTGATTTCGCCGCCTCGAAGAACATGGCCATAAGTAGTACCTACTTCTAGCACAGCCTCCCGTATCGGTACACCTGGAGATCACCCCAACAAACTGAATCGCAAATCGACCACGTTTTGATTGATGGAAGACACTTCTCGGACATTATCGACGTCAGAACTTATCGCGGCGTAAACATCGATTCAGACCACTACCTAGTGACGGTTAAAGTGCGCTAACGACTCTCCGTTGTGAACAACATTTGGTACCGACGCCCGCTACGGTACAATCTGGAACGACTCAAGCTACCCGAAGTCGCAACTGATTACGCGCAAAGCCTTGAAGCAGTGTTGCCGGAAGAGGGAGAGCTCACCGAAGCCCCTCTTGAGGACTGCTGGAGTAGTCTCAAAGCAGCCATAAACAACGCAGCGGAAGGTGCCATTGGGTTCGTGGAAGCAAATCGACGGAACAGTTGGTTCGACGAGTAGTGTCAGACGGTCTTGGACGAGAAGAATGCAGCGCGGGCGATGATGCTGCAGCAAGGCACCCGTCAAAACGTGGAACGATACAAACAGAAGCGAAGACAGCAAACCCATCTATTCCGGGATAAAAAGCGCCGCCTGGAAGAGTTAGAGTGCGAAGAGATGGAGCAGCTGTATCATTCTCAAGAAACACGTAAGTTCTACAAGAAACTAAATGCATCCCGCAAAGGCTTTGTGCCGCGAGCCGAAATGTGCCGGGATAAGGATGGAGGTATCTTGACGGACGAACGTGAGGTGATTGAAAGGTGGAAGCAGCACTACGATGAACACTTAAACGGCGCAGAGGAGGAAGATCAAGACAGCTGGAGGAATGGCTTCATCAGTACGGAGGGACAGGTTGGCCACATATCTGCACCCATTGATAGCCAGGATCTGGGATACAGAACAGCTACCGGAGGAGTGGAAGGAGGGAATAATATATCCAATATACAAAAAGGGTGACAAGTTAGAATGTGAGAACTATCGAACGATCACCATTCTAAATGCAGCCTATAAAGTGCTTTCCCAGATCATCTTCCGCCGTCTATTGCCACTGGCAAGCAGATTTGTGGGAAGTTATCAAGCCGGTTTTGTGGACGGGCGATCGACGACAGACCAAATCTTTATGTTGCGGCAGATCCTCCAAAAGTGTCGCGAATATCAAGTCCCTACGCACCACCTATTCATCGATTTCAAAGAGGCTTATGATACCATCGACCGCGAAGAGCTATGGAAGATTATGGACGAGAATGGTTTTCCCAGGAAACTGACTAGACTGATCAAAGCAACGATAGATAGAGTACAGTGCTGTGTGAAGATATCGGGTGCATTATCGGACCCGTTTGAAACACGCAAAGGACTTCGACAAGGCGATGGTCTTTCCTGCCTCCTGTTCAATATTGCGCTATAAGGTGTTATGAAACTGGCGGGCTTCAACATGCGGGGCACGATCTTCAATAAATTCAGCCAGTTCATTTGTTTCGCTGACGACGTGGACATTGTCGGAAGAACGTTCCAGGTGGTTGCTGAACAGTCTACCATGCTGAACAATCCCGAAAAAATGGTGTTCAACTCAAATCCGGCCGGTACAAGACGAAGGGGAGCGCAACGAGCTAGGTGGTTTGACCAAGTGGAGCAGGATCTTGGAAGTGTGGAGCGATCGGGGAATTGGAGGTTAGCAGCCATGGACCGAGTTAGTTGGTGTAACATTGTGGCGCAGGTCATGTCTTGAAGGACGTAGAGCCAGCAAAAGTAAGTAAGTAATGCATTCGTATATCATGGGGCCTTCCTTAGCCGAGTGGTTAGAGTCCGTGGCTACAAACCAAAGCCATGCTGGAGGTGTCTGGGTTCGATAGCTGGTCGATCCAGGATCTTTTCGTAATGAAAATTTCCTTGACTTCCCTGGGCATACAGTATAATCGTACCTGCCATACGATATACGAATGTGAAAATGGCAACTTTGGCAAAGAAAACTCTCAGTTAATAACTGTGGCAGTGCTCATAAGAACACTTCTGAGAAGCAGACTATGTCCCCATGAGGACGGAAACGCCAAGAAGAATAAGAAGAAGAAAATATCGCGAGGCAAACACGAAGATGCCCTGGGAAGTCAAGAAAATTTCCATGAATTTGAACTTACGACTCTTGGTTTTACTGAATAGCTGCGCGTTTACCGCTACGGCTATTTGGTGTATACCATGTTTATTTCAGTTTTAACACTTTTTAAGATATTTTTTTCTATAAAACCTGCACTTATATGCATAAAATCCAATCCATTTCACTACAAACCTTCTGCAATTATGTTTATTAGGGTATCAACTAGTGTTGCCATTCTGGGCCCAATTTAACGCGATCAACTATTATACAGAACGAAACACTAACAAAGAATCAATTTTCAATACATTTGAAACGAATATCCCGTACAAACTTCGAATTGTAAGTGCCAGCTGGTGGCGCAACCAATTGAGTTGAAATTTTAAGAAACATATTCTCTTACCCTAAAACACACATCTAGAGGGTGCCCCATTGAGTTTTGTGTTAGCCCTCCTAAAACTTTGATGTTCTATGATTTTAAAAGGCGTTATTTCTCTATGATTTATTTCAAATAAACTAGTTGTCTCAGAGTTCCAACATTTTTTTGGTAGCTTTTGACATATTTCAAATTCTGTTTTGACCCATTGTCACCCCCATCGACGGTACTCTTATTCCGTTTCTACCCATTACGTGCTGGTCAGCCCAAATTCAAATAACTAATCGTCACAAAAATGTATAAAATGTTTTAGGATGCTCTCGTGAATCTTTGTTGATCTTGTATGATAATGTTAAATTTGTGTTTTTTTATAAACATTGTAGCTCTTCTTTTTCCATTTGGCTTGACCATATGAAACCGATATTGGTGATATATTTGTATCATCAAAATATCACATGTTATCCCCTATGAGAAAATTTCTCTTGTAAATATTTGATAGATTATCCAGTTGTTTTCACTTTTCTACCATATCATACGAACACGCACGCCAAACAACGATTACGTTTGCAAAGTGCAACGAGCACCGATCATTTGGACGGATTGACGGCAAAGCGAGAGCGCTACTACTGACCTACTAAATAAACTTCTCCAGTATATCGTATTTTCTCCCGTCTCTCGTGCTTTCAAGTTGTCAGTACCAACATTATGTCTTGTACAACAGTTAATTTTGAACATCCAAGACGTGTGTATCGCATTGGTGGATTTTTGCTATTACGGTTGACATTCGCAAAATATTTTGGAATTGTGTGTTATGGTACTGTGCTTATGTACTATGCATTTAAATGATGAAATGCATCTAAATGAGTAATCATCAGGCAATTTAATGATAATTTATTAAAAACAATATTAATCTTTTCGACAATTGCAAGAAATATACACGTGCTTTATCGTCAACTGTGTTAGTTTGTGCAGTATGGAAATGTTGCTTGGAGAAGTGTATTAAGTTACGTTTGTGCTGTGAAGGTGTGAATAGAAAGCAAGATTATGTGAGATGTTTAAAATACGAAGAAATGAAACGAAAAGGAGAAAGTTGAAAGTGTGCATCTTCCTGTTCAACTGCCTTGAATGGAAGTTGCAGTAACTTTTCATTTCTACAACGAATCATGCCAAAATCAGCTGTGTCTAGAAATACAATTCTAGAACTCTAGCAAATAATTTCTTGGTGTATGGCATACTTGATAGAAAAATTTGAAATGTACAGAAATTGGAAAACGAAATTATTCTTTTTATTTTACGATTGTGACTAACGATCGATGATATGAACCAACAAAAACGAAGAGAAGTGGTAAGTAAAATTTTAATATAGTACAATGGTCAGTCATATGTGTTTAATGCATTTGATAAATGACGCTCGTGATATAGTTTATGTGAACATTTTTTTATGTGACTCCGCTTAATCCAACAATTGCAATTCAATTTAAAAAAATATGCTGAATCATATTATGTGTTTTAAAACTCAATAGCTGTAAGAGAAAGGAGAGAATTGCATTAATTTGAGAATGTTATTCGGTAAACGAATGTTTCTTTTTGGAACTGAAAAATGAATAAACTTATTGTTGTGTTCTACAGCTCTTACAGTCTTACCATCTGGATCATTGCATTGAATCGCAAAAAGCCACAGTGAAACTTTGAACAATGTTGATAGAGACTAATTCGTTAAATGGGTTAAAAGGGACAACTGTATGCAAAAACGTATCAATTTCATATACATATAAGCCAGCAGTAGTCGTTGTAGATTCCCAATCATCTTCAGATTTTAAATTGATATTAATATATTTTGGTGGTAGCATCCGAAGCTATGAAGCTAAAAGTATCTGAGTTCGGTCCAGGATCTTTTCATAATAGAATTTGGACACAGAGTATCATCGTATCTGTAACACAATGTACGAATGCAAAAAAGCAACTTTTTCAAAGAAAATTGTGGAGGTGCTCATAGAACACTGAGTTAAGAAACCAAGGACCAAGCTTGGTCCACAGAGGTTCGATTAACCATTCACAATGTGCACAAAATAAAATTCAAAAGCCAATTACTGCACTTGACACGTTCATGAGGGAATCGAATAATTGTTAGTTAGATATCCATTTTATTTTAGATCAACGAATCCATCTTCCAGTTTTCTAATAGGTGAAAGTCATTTGAAATTTTTGAAACCGTCATCTTATCATATCATATATATCATATCAATATGTCTCCAATTATTATGATAATATAATGATTCCAAACAGTTCTAATAATTTTTTTTTTCAAATCCCTCGATGTTAAAAATTAGCAAAAATAAAGTCAATAGGTATAAATGATATCAACGAACTTGTTAGTACTGTCCCAAAATGCAGACAGCATTTTGTAAAAAAAATTATATTATTTTTAAATTTATTTTTTTAAAATTTATATTTGTATTTTTATATTTTGTTTATTATCCAGTTTTCCCGTTTTCGTCATAATCATAACTAAACTCTGATGGGTCATGTGAACTGGAGACATATTTACATGATATATACGATATGCTAGCAAGATGATTCCAAAAATTACAAATAATTATAGTCCATCAAAAATTTTGAAATTTACTGGATATTAAAACCATCCCCAGTGAAAGCAAATTTGACGAAAACCCATGATTTTGCCTATTTTCTATATATACAGGTCGGAGGTCACAAATTGTTTAGAAAAAATATTTTGGTTTGATACAGTGTTTGAGTATTTTTTTAATTAAATTTTTTTTATTCCATCTGATAAACACAGACATTTTAAAGTCGATTTCAATGAACAACTCATTGTTCAGATTTTTGGGCTAATAACTTGCCAGATTACCTTTTTTGAGTTGAACTATTAGAATAATGGAGCATGAAATAGATTGTTGTTGATGATTGATTCTTGTTATTTCAAAATATATTTGAATATTTCAATTTAAGTATTGAGTATGTTGCCGAATTTGTGAAAATGTCTTGAAAATCGAAATTTTATCATAATTTGAGCAAATAATTCAGTTATGGAGGCAAGGTTTAAAAAGCCTGTTCATCATGTGAAAATTAGCAAATCTGGCAATACTACCATTTTGTGGACGCTTGGTATGGAATGGCTCAAATATAAAATGATAATTTTGTCAAATGAAAACTGTAGGAGTACTAAGCTAATAAGGGTCTTTCCCTGCGTGGTTAATTGTTTTCATCAAATAAACGTATCTCTAAACGAAGCAATGCATTGCAATGTTTTGAAGGAATCACGATGCATGGAATTGAAATGCTAATGCTAAGTAATGTTTGTGATTATTTAGTATGATAACTTGTTTTATGAAGTCCTTTTAAAAAATGGCTTGTCACGCGCTGCCTGACCCCCTCCCCCTTGGAGTGTAGCATAATTTGTGCATGATCCCTTGAATGTAACATCATATAGAAACTTATAAAAGAGTCAATCCAAGTAAAGTAGAAATCGTACTAGCATGACAGTTTGAAGTTGGGTATTTGATCAGATTGATTAAGAATTGGATAAGATACAAATTCGAGTAGATGAAATTATTCAATCAATTCAATTTTAAATCATATCCAAATCCAACGATAACTGCATATGTAAACAGTTTGAAATAAACATCCTTATATGATCTCTTGTTTGCTGGGTGCTAAGCACTGAACCAGGTTTGTCCTCAAACAAAATTGTTGTTTCAATCCTGATATTCTCGTTAAATAAAAAATCTGGTTTTAAAAAAAGGTTGAGCAGGTATGTCACAAAACATTTCACAAGAATGCATGGTCAGATAATCCAGTGCATGATTCTCAAAAACTCTGGGCAACATTTTCAGATAACACCAAGTGGAATTCTGACTGAATCTTCTACGTGTATCTGAAAAATCTAAGTTTATTTATGGAACTTTGACAAAGCCCAAAGTGTAATCCAGATTCTGACGTAATCCTGGCACAATCTTCACAGAACCTAGGCAAGCGCATCACAAAATCTTTGAATATTCTATTCATGAATGAGCAGTCTGGTCAACATACAAAATCTGTTTTTGATAATTTTTTCATATTTTCTGGTAATGCAACCTTAAACAACTGAATTATAAGCTATTGGATCATCGAAAACCCTTCGGTTGTAAACATAGTACAGAAGATGGAAAATATTTGCCTCTGTTTCTTGATCTGAATAAGAGTGTGTCAGCGAATGTAACACGTGGTGACACAAAGTGATCGGAGCCATACAGTGGGTGGTGTGTGTCTGTCATTTTTTTTTCTTTCGTGGCTCGTTACCTTCCATGAACGTTAAATGTCATGCGTGTTGTGTGAATGTAGGCGAATGAATAGGGTAAAATTATGACTTGGGCGGCATCCACAAATTACGTAACGCTCTAGGGGGAGGGAGGGGAGTACGCTCAAGCGTTACGGCTCATACAAAAATTTCAATAATGTCATACAAAAAGCGTTACGGAGGGGAGGGAGGGGGTCAATAATTTTTAATTTTAGCGTTACGTAATAAATGGATGCTGCCTTGTGTGTCAATGATCGTTAAATTTTCCAAAGCCTGCATCGGGCACTAATAATTGCACGCCATGCAATATTATTTTCTAAATTTGACCCATGGTTTGGAAAGGTAGGGCAAGACGATTTAAAAGAAATATTTTTTCTCAACTACCCGGTTTTGTTACGACGTTTATTGTAACAACGTGATTTTTCGCGCATTTTTTTACCCGCGACGTCGTCCGACTTACAAAGCTTTGTGTACTATATATGGTACAGTATTTTTTTTGTTTTTTACAAGGGGAAAATCTGCAAACAGATCCCCTCATAAGGTAACTCAGGGAATGCGGGGATGACGCACCAACGACGACCCGCTAAAACCAGCCTACACACCAAATTTTCGATATATCTTCCAGCAATTTTGTTTACTGAAACCGATTCAGCAATACATCCTTTTGCTGATGTACAGCACTTTTGAAATTGTTTACTGGAATTCAGCAATCTGACTTGCTGGATACTTGTCAACACCATCAGATTTACTGAATTTCAGTAACTTATATGACAAATGATTGATAACCAGCAATCGATTTGAAATTTTGCCGCAAATCAGTAAACATAATTACTGAACTCCAGCAAAAGTTGTACTTGTCACAGTCGATAGCAACCACAAAAACAACCGAGATTTTGTTGTCTCCCACTGGTTCCATTTGCCAATCTGCAGTTTGTTGGGTTATGGAAAACGTATAATCTATTAGTCGTACATCTCTCACAATATCTGAGTAAGTACTATATTTAGTAGAGAACTAAATATTGCAATTTAACGCAAGTGTTTATTTCTTTTCTAGGATGATAACAAAACCGGAATGGAAAATCAGCCTCTTCCTTTCCCTTGCAAAAGCATGTTTAATTTGTAGAAATAAATGTGTTTGGCATGAAACAAAGTTGCATTTTTATAATTTTCGTAGTGAACTTTACCGAAACTATACATCAACCAGATCCTGGTGACTCAAAATTGCTAAAAAGCAGTAAAAAATCCCACTAAAGCAACAAATAACCAAGTGCTGATTATTCAGTAAGTGAAAATGTACTTTGCTGGATGATCAGTAAAACAGCTGTCATTTTCACGCAAATTCGCTTTGCTGAAAGATCCAGCAAATTTCATTTTGCTGGATCGATTGCTGAATTTACAGCTCAAAAAAAAATCAGCAAAAATTTGCTGGTTTACAGCAATAAAATTTTGGTGTGTATGCACTGTGCTTGAGCAATTCTTTTAGAATTGCTCAAGTGGTGAACAGTGCATCGACATGACCCTTGGACTCAGACCCTTATCTCCCCAGAACCACCTTACGGTATTTCTACGGGAAGGGACCAGTGCATATAGCACAACACGTGTAGCAGAAGTAGCCTAGGCAAACTACTTCTCCTAGCCGACTTAAACAATGTTACAATGGACCAGCCTCGGCAGGGCTAATCCTTTGCAGCCAACTCTTAGTCGGCGCGCCATAGGCGCTGCCATTCTAACATAATGTGAGTGACACCGTTGTTACTGCATTCCAGCACTCGACATATATGTATATGTCAAGTATATGTACTATGATCATTAGCAGTTATTATAGCAGTTCACGAAAACTTTTTCTTGCAGAAAAAGGTGGCAACAAATTGTCGGGTTGCTTGAAATATGCCAATTTTTATCTCATTACCGCTATACAGGGTGATTACTATATCCTGTCAGTAAAATAAGTAATCATAGTAAAAAGATGGTTGTATGAATTTTAATTTCCAGTGCATCCAGTTTTAGACATCTATAGCATTTGTCTTCGCTGTACATAGATAACATTTTTTTTCCAGCCACATGTGTTGTTTCAGAAGCATTACAGTTAATTCGCACGTTATTCAAAAGCATATATTTTAACCAAAAAATACATATTTTTTTCGCTAAAATTTTCCAAAATCAGTCTTATGCTATTCCCTAGTAAGTCTAAAAGATTGTGGTAACATGCTGTTTCAATCAGGATTTTTTTTCAGCGGAGTTTAGTCAAAAATACGTATCTGTGGAAAACGTGCGTGCCAGGTGCAATGCCTTTAAAACAACACATATGACTAAAACTAAGGTAAATGAAAAAAGATTTAATCTTTACTTTGTCGAAACAAACTTTATAGATGTTCAAAACAGGATGTATACTGGAAATTAAAATTCATGCATACATCTTTTATATACGACCATTTACTTTACTGTCAGGAATTAGTAATCACCCTGTAATTCCAATCACTGCTGAGATTTTCCAGGCAATCATTGATGCTGATTCCACTCTTCTACCAATCATTGATTTTGAACAAGTTACAAGTACTTGGTAAATCATTGTTACAAAGTTCGTTCTTTCATCTTAACAGCTTAACTGAAAACAATTAAATCGAGCAAAAAACTATAAATAACAGCCAATTAGACGTGTAATCCCAGAGATATTGACAAACACTTTTATATACATTTTTTTTAGAACGTAAAGCCAAGCTTTTGCACGGGAGTGTATGTATCCAATATGAGTCAAAAGTTCTTTTATGTTTTTTTCATAAAGCGATATGAAATTCACCCTTCCTTAAAAAATAAACTGTTCTTTCAAATTACCCGCACAGCTTGCAACTACAAACTTGCTTAATCTTTCTCAGCGTTGGTTCTTCCAATGTATTTTCCTTGAATTTTTACTTCCTCGAATCTCAGTTTTTATTTATTTTTTTATAATCTTTCTCTATTATCTCCTCCATCTATCTTCTACCCAGGGCTGAGAAAGTAAATACAGTTCGATACTCCGTATCTCGATATCGAGTTAGAGAACCAGAGTAAAAGTTGGTTTTCATGGCTAACTCGATGGTCCCTTGGATCGCAGTTGCACTGCTTTTGTGTTCTGTAACTCGATACCTCCCTAACTCGATGGTCCCATCAATATCGAGTAAGGGAGAGTTGACTGTAGTAGTAGGCTTGAAATTCGAAAAACTCACGGTGCTCTCCATACTGGCTATTAGCGTGAATTTTATTAAGTAGCCTATGTTGGATGCATATTTTTTCTAAATGAATACACTGCCCGTTCGATTCAAGCATGGTTCATTTTTTGGACGGTTAAATTTCGGCAACTCTATACCGTTTGGTTTGAGCACTGTTCAATTATGGCAACACGGAAATGCATATACAAAAAAAAATGTATCATGGGTCAGTCATCAATTCTGTTAATCTCAAAGTTTCTGGGGCGTTTTTGAGGCTTACTATGTTCACAAACGGTAAATTTAATTCGTGGTCATTTTTATAGTGATAAAAATTTGAATAAAAACCACCGTTCGATTTTGGCACGATTTGAGCAACATGTTTTCTTTGTATGTTGCCAATACCGAACCTTAGCAAAGCTTGAGATCATATTGAAAACTAATTTTGATGCTGTGATGTTGCAAATGATGAAAGTAAATTGAAAATTGTTTCTGCTTTCATTGAGAGCAAATTGTAAACTCACTGAGATATTCATAGTTACATTTGATATCGAAATGACCCTGCAACAAGATGAATGCTTTATTTTCATGTTATCATAGTTTTCATACATGAAGACTAAACAATTGAGGGGGTTAGAAGCAATGGGGTGTATTCCCAAAACTTAACTGTTGGCTTGAGCGTGCCGATAAAAAACGTGCATTATGGGTTTTTTAGTACCTATTATTTTAACGTAAAGTATGGAACAACATTTTGCATCAAATACCGAACACTGTGTTCATTCTGTTTCATATTCCGAACACCTTGATTCAAATTCCATGAGTTACCGCACGACTCTGTATTCGCAAATAATTTTGTTTGAGATAGTAATGCTAAATCTCGAACTAGAGAATTATTTCAACCCCAATGTATAAAAAACATTTAAAGACATTAAAATTGGATTGTAATCGACTGCCGTTTCCTAGAAATTCGAAGACATACTTCAGCGAAACATTTCAACCAAATCGAGTGTTCGGAATATGAGTCTGTTCGGAATTTGAGACAAAACGATCCTTTTCGGTCAATCATCAGCTGTATGGAATGTAGGGACCACCCTGAAAACAATTCTATTGAAGTGGACTTTAAAATTAAGTTTGGAAACCAACTTCCAAATCTCTAATTTTTTCACTCATTGATAATGGTCTCAATGTTTCTTTCATCACAGTATATTAAAATAGATCCTTCACTTTGGAATAAAATAAATTAAACGTATGTATTTTTTGGGGAATGAGAGTATATTCGAAGCATTTGTTTTATGATAATGTGATGTGAACGTGAGAAAAAAATCTATAAAATTCTTAATCGACGCGTCATTAAAATAATGAAATATTCTTACTGCTATTTGGTCATTTATACAAAAACCAATGACAATATAACGGCTTCACCATTTTAAGCTTATGCACTATCAATACAATTCACCCTTGCTAAAACATTCAGCAATAAATAAATTCTAGACTCTATTGTACATGATGTTTGAATAGGTTCAACTATTTAATTTATTGTATTTTTTACTCGGATGAAGATTAAATTCTTCAGTCGTTCATGATTAATGATAAAATAAATAATGTTGTTATGTTTAGAGGGACATGGCGGAAGTGTGCCACCCGGAGCAAGCGTGCCACTTACAATTTCACAGAGTTCAAATCAATTTTCTAATGTTTAAACCCGGTTAAGAATAAATTGAATTCTAATTGGGGTTTGTGTAACCATTACAGTTGAAAATGTTTACTATGATAAATAAGAGGAATGTCTACAACTCGCCAATGTGAAAATTGCTTATTATTATAAGAATGTAAAACTGGAATGTCGAGTTTGGCTCCCATTGAATTCAAAACATGATGATTTGATGGCAAGTATTGATGATTTACGAATGTTCAATATACTTGTAAAGTTTTGCATTTATACCAAAACATTATATCTTATGGGGCTTCTCCATTTTAATCAAATCAAGTTTTGTTTTTTTTTTTTCAAAATTGCATTAAATCAATAGTAGAAAACCTAATTCAAATCAAAATAAACAATCTAGGACTTTCAAAAAGGTTTCTGAAAAGTATTACTATTATTTCGACAGCCAAATAGCCTGAAAATTAAAATTATTGCGCAATATTATTTTACAACACGATTTTACAATAAAGTTAACTTTGTCTCGCAGGTATTATCTATATTTACTTTAGAATGTGGCGTTTAGGCGAGGAAACAACAGATTTGTTGCATTTTACTTTGGTGGTGTTTTTACACCATACAAGTTGAACTCTTGCCCCGTGCCTGTGAAAAACTTCTTAAAAAAAGACATTGTCAAAAACTTCAAATCAACAAGAATATATTATACTTTTAAAAACCAAAATTGCGTTGCTTCGGCCATATTCTTAACTACGACTCTCAAATTGGACAATCACATTGATTTTTAATGCTATTGGTCAAATACTGAATACTCTGTCCCAAATGAGGGTCCTTCAACCACCAACTAATGACGTGGTATAACATTTTCGTTTGTTGCTTGTCTTATTAAAATTAAAGCTACATGTTCAATTTAACAGACACCATATTTTTTTCTTTTTTCAGGGATTATTTCACCTTCTTATTTTGGTGATGCTGATACCAATATTGACTACACATGGGTTAGGATACGATTCCGCTTCATCATGCGATCCAAATGCATCACGGAAAGGGCGGTCGGCACAGTTAATTAGAACAATTCCATGCGATCTGAGCATTCAAGCGTACTGCAATCTTCCAGGAGCATCCTACCCTTGGCATGCTGTTCGGCGGTTTGTACATGAAAACCAAGGTCTAATGCGAAGAATGTATGGTGATGTAAGACACATATCTGTGTTAAAGGCAGAGATAGATGATAATGAAATTCATCTGGAAGATGTACATCATGCCGCCGAGAAATATTCACGTCTTAATGCAGGAAAAAAAGTAAAGCATTTATATGCTCCGCATCATGAGTATAATCGTGAAAAAGGGAATGACGTCCTCACAGAGCCTTATTTCAGACCCACACAAAAAACATCTACCACTACTACTACTCCACCTTCTACTACTACTCCTACTACTTCTACTACTACTGCTACTACTACTATTATTAGTTCTTCCACTCCAACTACAACTACAAATAGTGTCACAGAAATAAACACAATCAAACCATCAACGAATCAACCACCAACCACAAGTGCCAAATTCGTTCCAATCAAAACTACTAGCAAGCCAACATTTTTAAATATCACATTAAACAGTATAAAACCAGATACAGTAGACTTCCCTGCAAAGCCCAATAGAACCAAAATTGTGATGAATACAGCAAATGGCAGTACAATCGATATTGAAAAACTTTCTACTATAGCCATCTTGGAAACCAATGAAACGTTGCTCGGTAACATGTCGATTATCGAAAAAGAAGAGAATAAAGTTTCACATCTGAAAGTGCAAACTGAAAATAGTACTATTACACAAGACGTTACTACTCCATCGAGTTACATAGCTTCTAAGACAAAAAATGAAGAAAATTTATCAGATGCACTTGTAGACTCTTCAAAAGAGAATATGATAAATACAGTAACGGAGAAAAATGATACCATAAAAGATTCAGTGAAAAATTCAAAACCGATGGGCGGGCAACTATTTCAAGATGTTGCCCAAAAAGATCAACTTCCTGTGGGAGTAAAAGGAGTGTAAGTATAAAATAGATTCTTCTTTGAAATAGGTAAATTCATTTAGAACGTTCTTCAAACTTAATAATAACACAAAGGATCTCATTCACTGCTCAAGACATTATTCTTGAACAATTTAATAAATCTTCACAACATTATTTTTAGAATATAGATATGTATATAGAGGACGGTGTAAAGTTGATGGTAGTGGGGAATTAATAACCATCTCAATAATTCCTAAGCTAAGAAGAAAACAAAATCAATACGAATACTCTACCCATAACTGCATATTTGTAACATTCGACAAAAGTAGGCATTGAGTAAATGGAATAGCAAGTGTGCATTTTATGGCAGTATGGGAGTAATCTAAAATTTCTAAAAATTACCAAGAACTCAAAAGTGCTTCTATGAGGCTGAAATTTTGTACAACTCATATCAGATACTGGGTTAATAGTCAGTAAATAATTCTGATAGAAATTTAATTACTTCTACATACGAGGCTCATATATAATCTCAATGCGTCTGTTATGCGGTTACAATTACCTATGTGACGAAACAACCTGGTATTTTTTTCGAAGTTTCTAGAACAATCTCGCAGAATACAGAAAGTTGATAGAAAGTATTTATCATTTGATGACTCTTTTTTATATTTCTGGCTATTGTTCCGTGTAGGTTTATAATATAAATAGAGATTATCAAATATAACTCTTTTTATTTACGAATAAACTTTCATGCAAATTTTCAAAGTGGCATTTAGCAGATTCACGTACCTTGTATTCAATGCACAATCCGATAATGTGCGTCACATGATAGTTTTCTTATCTACGATGCCATCCAATATATGACAAACGTGGTGTGACAATATTTTGGGGAATTCTATACTTTATGCGGATATATACCCGCCTAAAGAGTGGAATACATTTATTTCTGAAAAATGTGTCTATTTTTCGAAAAATCACTTTACTTTTGCATGATAAAAAAAAAACTAAAATCACTAGTAAGGTAAGCAAATACCTTCAAACTCTAATATGTTGCTTATCTTGACAGATAGGCTTATTTCATCTGCGACTTACAGACTTCTTCAGTTTCCAGCATTATTTCCTTTTTTCTTTTGCAAAAACAAAAGTTAAGTGTTAAAGATCAATTAGAAGTTTTTCTTGAACATATTCTAATATCACTCCATAAACTTAAAAAAATGTAGTAACAATTATTTTCAACATTATCACATCATATTTTAACATTCAACTTATCACTACGCAACTTCACGGAGCAGTATATTTTTGGTTCGTTTTTATATCGTGAGTTTCAGTGGTGAACTGTAAGCACAGTTATATTCTTATACTAGTGGTCCCGGCAAACTTCGTCTTGCCATCAAGTAGGCTGTTGAAAAGCGCTACGAATCGTCCCATACAAAATGACAGTTCCGTTCACTCTCGTTTTTTCGACTTTCCTGGTGAATATCCTGGAACTTTTATACACGCAAACACGTCGGAACCCTTGACGAATAAAATGGAGAAAGAATCATCCAAATCCGCTGACCCGTTTGTAAGCCATTTCGTGACATACAAACACCATTCCATTTTTATTTATATAGATGAAGTATGTTTGGAATTTAAGACCTCTAAAAGGTTTAATAACATTACCAGTTAAAATATTCAGGTAAAATGGGGTCTTTTAAACAATTTATTGAAGTAAATTCTTTGGTTTATAAAGATGGCGAAGAAAAATACCGAATGCTATCTAAAATGTACCTTAGCCTGGGACACGGTTATATGAAAAATTTGGATTCTCGCTCCAGTCCACTTTTTGGAATGCATTTAGGTCTCATAACAACTGTGCAATATTTCAGCTCGATCAGTGAAACTATATTTACGCGCCAGCCGTTCAAAGTTTGCATAGGATTTACTATGGGAAAACTTACTTTTGCAAAGAAGAATCACCAGAGGTCGCCCATTGTCCTCTATAAAAATTCTGAACACAGATCTCGATAGATATTTACATGTAGCGTTTATTACCGAGAATGTAGTAAACTCAACTTTATTACACTTTATTCATACCGCCCATTATGTGTGATTTTTTATGTTCCACAGTAATATAAAAATATTTTGTTTCAATCTTAAAAAATCTGTCTCAAACTTATTTCAAAGTTTATCTTGTAGTTCAATTTTATTATTATTTATTTAGTTAACATCTACACAGATAACACTGAATCAACAATTTCACGCCACAATACTCGGTTCGTGGTCGCAGCTCTCCATCCTCGGTTCTGCCCCACGCTCGCCAAATCGATACGCACTTGATCCGCCCACCTAGCTCGCTGCGCTCCACGCCTTCTTGTACCAACCGGATCCGAAGCGAACACCATCTTTGCAGGGTTGCTGTCCGGCATTCTTGCAACATGCCCTGCCCATCGTATCCTTCCAGCTTTGGCCACCTTCTGGATACTGGGTTCGCCGTAGAGTTGGGCGAGCTCGTGGTTCATCCTTCGCCGCCACACACCGTTCTCCTGCACACCGCCGAAGATCGTCCTAAGCACCCGACGTTCGAAGACTCCAAGTGCTTGCAGGTCCTCCTCGAGCATCGTCCACGTTTCATGCCCGTAGAGGACTACCGGCCTTATGAGCGTTTTGTACATGGTACATTTGGTGCGGGCGTGAATCTTTTTTGACCGCAGCTTCTTCTGTAGGCCATAGTAGGCCCGACTTCCACTGATGATGCGCTTCCGTATTTCACGGCTAACGTTATTGTCAGCCGTCAGCAAGGATCCAAGGTAGACGAACTCGTCGACCACCTCGAACGTATCCCCGTCTATCGTAACACTGCTACCTAGGCGAGCCCTGTCGCGCTCGGCCCCACCAGCTAGCATGTACTTTGTCTTGGCCGCATTCACCACCAGTCCAACTTTTGCTGCCTCGCGTTTCAGGCGGGTGTACAGGTCTGCCACCTTTTCAAATGTTCGGCCGACGATGTCCATATCATCCGCGAAGCAAACAAATTGACTGGATCTCGTAAAAATCGTACCCCGGCTGTTAAGCCCGGCTCTCCGCATAACACCTTCTAGCGCAATATTGAACAACAGGCACGAAAGTCCATCACCTTGTCGTAGTCCCCGGTGGGATCCAAACGAACTGGAGTGTTCGCCTGAAACCTTCACACAATTTTGCACACCTTCCATCGTCGCTCTTATCAGTCTCGTGAGCTTCCCGGGAAAGCTGTTCTCGTCCATGATTTTCCATAGCTCTACGCGGTCGATACTGTCGTATGCCGCCTTGAAATCGATGAAAAGGTGATGCGTTGGGACCTGGTATTCACGACATTTTTGGAGGATTTGCCGTACAGTAAAGATCTGGTCCGTTGTCGATCGGCCGTCAACGAAGCCGGCTTGATAACTTCCCACGAACTCGTTTACTACGGGTGACAAACGACGGAAGATGATCTGGGATAATACTTTGTAGGCCGCATTTAGAATGGTGATCGCTCGAAAGTTCTCACAGTCTAACTTGTCGCCTTTCTTGTAGATGGGGCAGATTACCCCTTCCTTCCACTCCTCCGGTAGCTGTTCTGTTTCCCAGATTGTGCCTATCAGCCGGTGCAGACAAATGGCCAGCCTTTCCGGACCCATCTTTATGAGTTCAGCTCCGATACCATCCTTACCAGCAGCTTTATTGTTCTTGAGCTGGTGAATGGCATCCTTAACCTCCCTCAAAGTGGGGGCTGGTTGGTTTCCATCTTCCGCAGTACTGACGAAGGCATTTCCTCCGTTGTCCCGTCCTTCATTGCCTGTGCTCTCAGCACCATTAAGGTGCTCGTCGAAGTGCTGCTTCCACCTTTCGATCACCTCACGCTCGTCCGTCAGAATGCTCCCATCCTTATCCCTGCACATCTCGGCTCGCGGCACGAAGCCGTTGCGGGATGCGTTGAGCTTCTGATAGAACCTACGCGTTTCCTGAGACCGGCACAGCTGTTCCATCTCCTCGCACTCCGTCTCCTCCAGGCGGCGTTTTTTCTCCCGAAAGAGGCGGGTCTGCTGTTGCCGTTTCTGTTTATAGCGTTCCACGTTCTGACGGGTCCCTTGCTGCAGCATGACCGCCCGCGCTGCATTCTTCTCCTTCAAAACCTCCTGGCACTCCTCGTCGAACCAATCGTTCCGTCGACTCCGTCCCACGTACCCGACGTTGCTCTCAGCTGCATCGTTGATGGCTGCTTTTACTGTTCTCCAGCAGTCCTCAAGAGGGGCTTCGTCCAGCTCACCCTCATCCGGTAATGCAGCCTCGAGTTGCTGCGCGTATGCCGCTGCGACATCCGGTTGCTTGAGCCGCTCTAGGTCATACCGGGGCGGCCGTCGGTACCGTACGTTGTTAACGACGGAGAGTTTTGGGCGCAGTTTGACCATCACCAGATAGTGGTCAGAGTCGATGTTAGCGCCACGATAGGTCCTGACGTCGATTATGTCGGAGAAGTGCCGACCATCAATCAGAACGTGGTCGATTTGCGATTCTGTCTGCTGTGGTGATCTCCAGGTGCATCGGTACGGAAGGCTGTGCTGGAAGTAGGTGCTACGAATGGCCATATTCTTGGAGGCGGCAAAATCAATTAGTCGTAGGCCGTTTTCGTTCGTCAGCCGGTGGGCGCTGAACTTTCCAATCGTCGGTCTGAATTCCTCCTCCTGGCCAACCTGAGCGTTTAGATCTCCTATGATGATTTTGACGTCGTGGCTTGGGCAACTGTCGTACTCGCGTTCAAGCTGCGCGTAAAAAGCGTCTTTATCATCATCAGTGCTTCCGGAGTGAGGGCTGTGCACGTTTATTATGCTGAAGTTGAAGAACCGGCCTTTGATCCTCAACTTGCACATTCTCTCATTGATCGGCCACCACCCGATCACGCGCCTCTGCATATCACCCATCACTATAAAAGCTGTTCCCAGCTCATGTGTATTGCCGCAGCTCTGGTAGATGGTATGGTTACCTCTAAACGCTCGCACCATTGATCCCTTCCAACACACTTCCTGCAACGCTACGATGCCGAATCCACGGTCCTTCAGCACGTCGGCGAGTATGCGTGTGCTCCCGATGAAGTTGAGAGATTTACAGTTCCACGTACCGAGCTTCCAATCGCTAGTCCCTTTACGTCGCTGTGGTCTTCGCCGATTGTCCCGGTTCGTATTCTCTCGTTGATTATTCGTTGCTTGATTTTTTTACGGCTGGCTTGCAGGGCCTGACACCAACCCCCTAGATTTCCGGAGGACCATTCCCCCTAAATGTTCGGAGGGCCATAGTGCGCAGTTTAGCTTAGAGTCCTTCTCTGGCACTCGGACGATGATCAGCCGCCCCTAACATGGGGAACAGACGCTGTTGTGAGCCGCTCCTAACATGGAGTACAGACGCTCAAGGTTTGCAGAAGCAAAAGCAAAAGCAAACCCCCCCTTCCCTGTCAGCATACGACCAAAGTTCCCACCGGGGGTTGGTTACCCGATCTTCCCTAAGGTTACTCGTACCCCGGCCAGTACCGCGAGGAGGTAGGGATAGGAGTTGCTGGGCAAGAGGCTAAGGACCGCACAAAGGGGTCTATTTTATTCCTTCAGGTACGCGAGGTACCAATGGTACGCCATGCCCAGCCATTTACCAACCTTGTAGTTCAATTTATATTGATAAAATAAAATTAAAAAAAAATACTAACTATTACTTTTTTCTTTGTTTTCAGTAACGCTTGTCCTGTGAAAGAAGAGGTCGTAGCTCCATTTTGGGCAAACAACACTCGAGGAGAGGTACTTGCATTATTGAACCTGTATCCATTCGAACAATATGTTCACTGGGAAAAATGTGCATATGAATTAAAACAAATGTACTGTAGAGAAGGATGTCGTTGTGAACAACAGTACAGGCTTCACCGTCTATTAGCGTATGATCCACACAATGAATGCCGTGGCATATTCTCAGATTGGTTCAGGTTTCCATCATGTTGTATTTGCAAATGTTATGACATTCCGTTTGATTTCCGTGTTACATCTAGAAGTCCGAGGACAATGAATAAAGAATCAATTCAAACAGTGGAAGATGAATTACAAAATGCTATTTATGACCATGCCGTTGATGAATGGTATCGTCCAAAAAATAATGATGACTTTTGAGTAATATTATATACAAAATAAATATTTAGAGTTAGAGACAATCTATTTATTTGAAAGAACAAACCCAATAGTAGGACGCGGGCCTAATGAAGACATCAAAAACACCTCAGGGAATAAAGAATTGTTACAGTTCTACGCACATCATGCTCGCGCTCCATAAGTTTTCATTACTCTCAAGAAAATGGACTATACACACCCTTGCTAAAGCTTGGGTTCACCCCCTTTAAAACATACAAAAATGTTTTGTCCATATCTCTGTGATTACAGTTTAACTGAGTTTAACTGAAACTCTCTTTGGCTCATTCGAAAGGTAATGAGTCATTTCGAGTTAGTAGGTATTTTTACAAAAATATTTAATGAATTTTGTATGCTAAATTTTTATCTTAAGTTGTGATATTTTTCAAAAAACATGGCTGATTTCCTCAGCATTGGATCGACCAAAATTTTCAATCAATGTGTCATTAGAACCGTATTCTTATATTCTTTGAAGAGCACTCACGAGATTTTGGCGGAAAAATCTAATAACTATTCAAAATCAACGAAACTGTCATTCAAGTCATCGTGCTAAAGTTTGGGTTCACCCCTCAGTATGGTGTATCGTGCAAAAGTTTGGGTTCACTTGAACTAACTATAAACATGACATTTTGTGAAATATGAAACCAAACATATACGCGCCATCATTTGCATTTGAGAAAGCTACGAACTATTAAAATCGGTTGGAAAATGGCAGAGATATTGACAAAATTGTTTTGCGTGCAGCCTACAAAGTTTTTCGCAAGGAAATGGTTTGAATTAAAATTTGAAAATAAAAAAGTTTCCTGCGTAAACTGGAATCAAACAAAAAACTTGGAATCATAGGCCCGTGTGTGTAGCCCACGCCTATAGATACCTTATATGTTATATGAGACGTTGATGAAGCGATTATAGCTCAATTTCTCTTAAGGTAAAAAATAATTATTTTGATATTCCACTTCACTGCGTGTAGGTTATGAAACGAGTTGGTGGAGATTTGTAGTACAACATATACTAAAATCATGCATAACTTACGACCTCATTCTAAGAGCCATTGGTAACCGAGTGTACTGTATAGCTGGTTGTAGGACAAAAGGTCGAAGGACAGAAGGTCGAATGATAAAAGGTCGAAGAACAAAAGGTCGAATGGACAAAAGGTCGAAGGGACAAAAGGTCGAAGAACAAAAGGTCGAATGGACAAAAGGTCGAAGGGACAAAAGGTCGAATGGAAAAAAGGTCGAATTGACAAAACGTCGAATGGACAAAAGGTCGAATGAAAAAAAAAGTCGAATGGACAAAAGGTCGAATGGACGAATTGTACCGTTGGAAAGATTATCGTACTGCTCATCTGAAGTTTTTCCTTCTTTTGAATGATAGCTGTTCTTTAGAACTACTGTTTGAAGCAATAATTTGTATTAAGGCAATTATTTTCCGAACAAAAATTTCGTTTTCTGAACGTTGGTTGTTATTATTTTGATAAGCCAAAGCATAGAGTAATTATTGTTAGCTTTTTATTTGATACATTTATAAAAGAGATTTGTCCTTCTTTTAAACATTTTAAACATACATTATAGTGATTTTATACTATTGTAGACACTTTTATCGACGATTATTCCTTCTTTTCAACATCGGCTATTCTTCGTAGATTTCACATTTACATATCGCCTTTTTTTTCAACTGACATTTTGCCTTCTTATAAATATAGGCTGTTCATCATACTTTAGAGTGTTTATGGGCACTTCAATTGCATTTTCAAAAAAAGATTTTCATTCTTTCGAAGTTTTGCTGTTTTCAGGGCTATGCATTAGAGTTTTATCTAAGCATCAGGGACTGATAATCATCCTTTTCTGGAATTACGTCCTAACTAGGATAGGGTCTGCTTCTCAACTACTCAAGTAATTACTGAGAGCTTTCTGATAATTTGATCAGTTTTGCATCATGCTTTTTATTAGGACATGATCTGCAACCCAAACCGTGAGAAGAAAATTCAAAGAATGCGGGTGTAATGTCGCAATACCGACGACCTGAAATCTACCCATGCTCTGGATTGAGGTTTACAGAAAACCCATACATTACTCTTGGAGTCAGACTCATTTTTCTTCGGAATCACCTGATGGCATTACTTCGAGGAGAGGCTATTGCATATAGCACTTTAACACATGCATCAGAAAAATCCTAGGCAAACTGTTTCTCCTAGCCGCCTTGAACATTGTTACAAGGAACCAGCCTCGACAGAGCGTAACGTCTAACAAGAGACTTGCACCTCGATGCACTTAGAGTTACCCGCATCAGGAGAACATAAATGATCTAACCTAGTTGCCCCGTTGTTTTTCAGTCGATAACCTTGACGATACAAAAGCCAGTGCTACCAGTATCCTTTTTAAGTAAATCTTGTGAACATATTCAAATATCAAGACTCATCATTTTATTGTTTCTTGCACGCTTCATTCATACAGTGCAAGAGAGGATGCTTAATTAAAAATCAGATTTATATTCAAAACCGGCGAGATTTTTAGAGAAAAATGACACAATTTCCATTATTTTGCTTTCATTTATGTATTTTTTAATTATTTTTGCATTGTAAGAGCACATGCGGTAAACTTAACATCGAATATAAATGGGTTTGAAACAAAAAGATTTCATGAAAAATTTCCAAACTTTTGATAAAAACTATAACTTATGAAACTAGCAACACGGCCAGGCTAGCAACGAAGTGCCCTGTTGTAATCCAACTCAACGATGTGAAAGTAGGCCTTTGCCAAACCGACCAATGAGAAGTGGTCTTTTTTGACAGGCAATTGGTTTCATTTTTGTACTTCGACCTGACACGTCTTGTCTTAGGATCTAACGAGTCTCCAACCAAACCGCCTTTTAACGCATCAGAATCGTAGTGTGCTGCGCTCAATGTGGTCGGCGTTAAGTCAGAGTGGACCAAGTGACATTTTTCATATTTTGAGAAAAATGGGTTTAAAGTCTAACGCTCTGTAATTTTTAAACTCGTTTAAATTTTGGTACAATATTTCTACACATCTTGGTGTTACTTTCAAACAATATAATGTGAAGTGACAATCATGAAAAATCATTATCCAAACCTCTGATAGAACTATTTTTTGATGGACTATGTGTACTTGGTCCACTCTGACTGAACTTAATATCACCGTTCAGTGAGTTGGTTCACTCTGACTGAACATTTTCTAGGAAAATAACAATCATTTATTGCTTCAATGGTCAAACTGGGTGCATATCTCTAAGATAAGCAGATTATCAAGACCCTTCGACACTAGTATCGTAAATTCTTCAATAATCCATATCGGCAATACCGAAATCAGTGGCATTACGATAGCTAAAAAATTAAGGTATTGCAGGGTCATTACATTGAAGACCAGAAATGTTCAACTATGTGTTCAGTCAGAGTGGACCAAGTGAAAATCTTGAATACCGACCAAAATATACTGGTCCAATAAGCGGGTTCTAGCACATTTCATACCTACACCATAGAACTACCATAAACTTCTTATTATTATTAGCTTTATTAGGGAGATTTTCTGCCCGTGGCTGGTTCATCTCCAAAAGCATAAACTTCTATCGGACTCTGAAATTGACTCAAAAAATGCAATAATCAATCAGTTTAGTGCTTTTCAACACTTGGTCCGCTCTGCCTGCACAGAAATTGTTGCAATTTCTGACCACCCATCCAAATATGGAAAATGGTCAAAAATCATAATCAAATGCATCGAATAAAGTAATATTTATTAATTTCTATTGATGGATAAGTAGAAGAATCATTCGATGTCGAGAAATCTAACAAATCTCTTGAAATGTTTCTCTTTTCCTCACATTCCTCAGCGCGCTGATCATTTTCGCTGTTATGGTAATAAGCACTTGGTCCTCTCTGACTGCACACTTTTATCGATTTTTATTGATCATCCAAAGTAAATTTGTTACATATCTCTCACAGTTTACAGCATTCATCAAATCTGGTCAAAGTGAAACGGAGGTAAGGTAATTTCGCATCTAATGAAAGAATAATCCAATTTTCTCAAGTTTTGTACTTGGTCCCCTCTGACTTAACGCCGATCATATAAGAGGTGAGGAGTGACGACTTTGTGCTTGTATTAGTGCAGCGTAAAATCAAAACAACCATTGAGGGGAAATGGGTGACGTCATACGGGTTCATTTGAATTCTGTGAGTGGGCAATGTGCACATTGGTGAGTGGGTTCAAAACGCCCTATATTGTAGAACTAGTCAAGGGTAGATGGGGAAACATTTGCAGCCAGCTCCTAAACTTACTATATGTATAGTTAGACTAGAGGAGTCATATTTTCCAGCAATAAATTCGCGTGTAAATTTAGTTTTCCCAGTCATAATGAATATTAGCACTGCATCCAAAGACGAAATGTTGGTAAATTTCATGCACACCTATTATTTTCCATAACTTCAGGGCTCAGTATTTTACGGATTAATATTTTACGGGTACCTTCCATGGTTCTATTTCCTGCGTTGAAGATTTTTTCCTACAATGAAGCAAAAATTAAAACTAAATTTCATGAATCACCTGTAGTGCCATCTTCCCTGTCTGAATTTTTCCATGTTTTTGTTTGAGTAACATCACACGTAACAACCTTGGTAACGAAAGGGTGGCTAGCAACAAAGCCTCAGAAACTTTCGATACCACACAGTCACGATTCAATGGGTTGCTGTGTGAAAATGCAAGCGATGCACTAATACATACAAACAGTTGTGTATTATACAGAAGCATCTCCTCACCTATATTATAGCACATTGTGCTGCGCTAGCCGGAGGTTCACGAAAATTCTGGAAGCGCACGCTAGGGGAGATTCAACACATGCGCTGCTCGGTGCTATGCTCGCCATCGGTTGTAAAACAACTGCAGTCTCTACAACTATGTTTACCTCATTATGCAGGTGTCTAGATGGTCTACATGATACGGTCAAAGACGCGCAATCCGAAAGTTACAATTTCGGATTTAAAATTTTGTCTTCACATCAATTATTGTGCTGTTTTTTTTAACAACGCCTGTGATAGAGCGCATGAGACGCATTGAGAAATTACTCTAAAAAATGCGAGGAACACCAACATAGGTCTCAAAATGTACAGTGCACAGGTGAGCGTGAAAGGAATGTGGCTATTGCACAGAAGGCTACAGCACGTATACAGTAGACCTGTTCATATTTAAAAAAATGTCTGGAAATCTACCGGTCAAGTAGTATTCGGAATTCTCATGCTAAGAACAATGTCTGGTCAAATTTCCAGCTAATTTGACAAAGATTTCAGTATGCTTCAAGTTGAAAATGTGTTTTTGGGCTTATTTCATGGTTTGAAAAATCATAACTAGCATGTGGAAAATCAAAACCACTTGCTATTACCACTATTTGAAAGCTTATTCTATTCTGTTAAAGTTTGTCGAACACCCTAACAAGATTAAATTGAGTTTTAACATTGTTTGATCCAAATTTGTACTCCGCAGTACCCAGAAATTACAGTTTTCTCAATATACATGGTATATAAAACATGCATTGGTATTATTTTTTCAGGCCCTAGTCAACGGGAATCAAACATAATACATTTATGAATTCATTCCTTCTTCCCGAGTGATGATTGTTTTGATCGCATTTCACTGATCATTTAGAACGATTTGAAAACAATCATCATCATCGACTGAGAAAAGGCAGTGCTAACGTGTTCATTTTTTGTATTCATTGAAGCTCACGGTGGTGCTCTTGGCTCACCCACAGTGGATTTACAAATGTGCTTCATAATTACCTATTTTTTACAATTTATTTTCGTAAGATAAATGGTAACTTTGAACGGGATTGGCTTTTAGATATGCTTTGTCATCATGTCTGAAAATTAAAAATCCGAAATTTTCATGCAGGCGTGCTGTTCAGTGAAAACAATTCCAGAAAAAAGAGATTTTCAAGAATCTAGAGATACAAACCTAAACCAAATCATGTTAAAACTTGCTCCAATCATAAAATCGTGTTCGGCAAAAGTTCGTAGAATTGGATAAACTACTATGTAGAAGTATTTCCGATAAATTTAGATGTTTCGTTCGGTAGTTATGATTTTTTAAAGCTTGAAAATAGCCCAAAATCACATAATTGATTTGAAGCACAACTAAATTTACTCTAAATTGAGTGAAATTTTGGCCAGAAGTTCATTTCGCAATGAAAAATCAAAGTATTGGTTGACTGGGGAGTTTCCAGACATTTTTGAAAATATGAATAGGTCTAGTATACAGTAACTCTGGATGCACTACGCTTAGCTTAGCTTAGACTGACTACACATATCAATGGTTGCTATTCCGTGATTGACCGAAGTCAGTGAAAATGCACAAAGAATCAACTAGAAGTTCGGCTGGGATTGGCCATAATCTTCTTCAGTGTGCATAATTCAGTGCCTCTATTTATACAGGGTCAATAACGGCGCCGGCCACGTCCTTGCAGTCAGGTGGGATTGGGGGAAGGAATGTTAGTGTGTAACCTTTGCTTTTTGGAGACCGTGTTTGCCTCTGCATCTCCACAAAGGTTACTGGGAGGGATGTTTGTTAATGGGGAGGATCGTTGGGTCATAGGATTCACTTTGATAAGCGATTAGACCATGATAAACAATGATTTGTGAGATATATACATGCTTATACGTAAATATAATATTTTCATTTGATATGAACAATTTCTATGTAGAGGAAAATTATGCCGACACTTGAGGTGACGAACCATTCAAAGTTTGTTGAACAAATACCTAAATGTAACATTCCTACAGCTGACAGGACGAAAGCATGTGTTATTATATTTTACTCATTTGAAAAGAAACAAAAAACTCGATTGGTTGGGACATCATAGAACACTCTTATTCTTATGCCGACACTTACAGTGGCGAACCATCCAAAGTTTGTTGAATAAAGTGAACCTTTCGCAAGTCTACACTTGTAGTGTTGAACCATTCAAAGTTTTTTTAATTACAAAAATAAAGGTATATAAGAGGTGTTCCGAAAAAAAAAATGTTAAACATAAATAAATCATGAATCAGAGTTTGTGTCGACACTCACAGTGACGAACCATCCATAGTTTGTTGAAAAATCATATTTGCATCCCACCATTGTAACGATTGAATGTGCAGTCATACATATTTTATAGATTAGAAATAGTAGCATGAAACGAGCTCACCAATTGATCCGTTATCCTTGACTGAGCAGCCACAATCCACTTTCGGCTTCACTCGTTTGCTCGGCTATAAAAAAGCACTCAGGAAAAAAAAATAAGCGCGCGACCCAAAAAGAATAATAAAAAAAAAACTGTTCGGGCTTTCTTGACGCACTGCCCAGGAGCAAGCGTCAAGGTCGAAGGATCAAACAGAACTAACCGATCGCGGCACTTTTTCAGTTACTCCAACCGAACTCACCGATCACGCCACTTTTTCACTTACTAGACCAACGCGCGACATGTTTGATCCTGCCCTCGTCGTTCGCCCCGGCAAAAGCAAGTGTCAAGGTCGAAAGATCAAACAGAACTCTACAGTAACTCTGGATGCACTACGTCATGAAAAGTCTAACTAAATTTCACCCCGAAAAGATCGTTGACCAGCTGAAAAAGAACCTCCCTCAGCATGATATTTCTGAAAATATGCGCGTTTTAGTCACGTCTTTTTAAGCTGTAGCGCTTGTGCATGGTTTAGTGATAACTTGCTTTTTTATCTAAAGGGTAAAGCCTTTTTGTTCTTCCTAAATTGTTGTCCATTCGAGTCATAGATTCGTATAGCTCTATGTTATTGAACAAACGAATGGATGAACACGTTATTCAATAAAGGTACGATGAAGATAATATCCTCCTCTATCTCTCAGGGGTCTATTCATTTGCTTCAAAACAATTAGCTACATACTTTGTTAGCAATTGCTTTTAGGCGAGATTATAAGTTATGCTAAAGTTCTTAAAGTTTGGGTTGTAGCGTGGACTAAGATTTAATCTTATCTATGCGAAAAAAAAATGATTTTGAAATATTAGTGATCACCCATGCATTTCTAAATGTGCGTCGAGACAAGTTGTTTATGTGCTCGGGATAGTATGAAAGAGGTAGTATAGTTAACAGTACACGTTAAAACACTGTTATTCAATTTTTATAACACTACATCTTCCGTTTTTAGTATGTTAATAATATTCTACACTGTACGATGGGGCCCAGATAGCCGTAGCGGTAAACGCGCAGCTATTCTGCAAGACCAAGCTGAGGGTCGTGGGTTCGAATCCCACCGGTCGAGGATCTTTTCGGGTTGGAAATTTTCTCGACTTCCCAGGGCATAGAGTATCTTCGTACCTGCCACACGATACACAATATACGCATGCAAAAATGGTCATTGGCATAGTAACCCGAGGTGGAAAGAATAACTCGCCAATAACTTATGCATACCATATTTTGGTATCATACCATAATTAGGTATTGTTCAGTTTTCAATACCTCATTTTGGTATTATAATGGTATTTGAAAAACATGTTTAAAACAATTAAAAATTTTGGTATTCGACAGCTATTGAGGACTGCTGGAGGTATTGATCTGGTATTGAAAAATTTCACTTTTATATGAAAATCTTTCAAGTATTATTTAGGTACCGTAAAACGGGGTAACTTTGATAGTGCGTAACCCACCACATACTAAACGAAATATCATAATTTCTGTTAATCAGTTAAGCAAAACGAATGCAAAACTAAAGAACATTAGTATGACACTTCATGTAAGAGCTGTTTTCATTTGAATCAAGAACATTTTAGGCTTTTTATACGAATTTAAAAAAATTACACAATTACACAAAATTACACAATTACACAAAATTACACAATTACACAATTTTAGCCCATCCGGACATAGGATAACAGGCCCGGATATCACAATCAATGGTCAACCAATCCCGTTTCGTATGATTGTCCGTGTTCTCGGAGTATTATTAGATCGAAATCTTTCTTTCCGTCAACATTTTGATACCGTTAAGACAGCGTGTCGATCTAGGTTGAACCCAGGCAATGGACATGCCCTATATCAACTGCCTAATTAAATCGCCCGCATCGATCGAATAATCGAGAAATCCGCTTCAGGGTTGCCCGTGCCATTGTAGACAGTCGGCTTATATATGGATTGGAGCTTACTAGCATAGCGATGGAAAGATTGATCGAAGTTCTCAGCCCAATTTACAACTCCTACATCAGAATAATCTCTGGTCTGCTTCCATCCACACCGGCAGATTCCGCTTGCGTGGAAGCTGGAATTCTTCCATTTCGAATATTTATCTGCTCCTCCATCTGCTGCAAAACAGCAGCATTCCTCAGTAAGACAGCCAGCGAGGATAGGGTCTTTCTCCTTGATCAGGCGAACAGAGCCCTAAACGCGGCAGCCAACCTGAGTCTCCCACCGGTTACCAGGGTTCACTGGCTCGGAGACAGGAGCTGGCGTTCCGTCCCACCAAAAATCGACAATAAAATTAAGAACAGTTTTTCCGCCGGCAGCAATTCCGCTGCTTTGCGACGATCAGTTGCAGAGCTTTTACAAACTTCGTATTCCAGTTTTGCTCTTCGTTACTCCGATGGTTCTCTTACTTGCTCCGGTGTCGGCATAGGGGTGGCCGGTGATATCCCGGATGTAAGTATGAACCTGCCTTCACAGTGTTCTGTTTTTTCGGCCGAGGCAGCTGCAGCTTTTATCGCGGCTACCACCCCTTCGGACCGTTCGATCCTAGTCCTAACTGATTCAGCAAGTGTAATATCTGCCCTTCAGTCAAATTCGCCAACACACCCTTGGATCCAAGCAATTCTGAAGTACGCACTACCTGGCACGGTTTTCACGTGGATCCCTGGGCACTGCGGAGTTCCGGGGAACGAAAGGGCTGATCACCTTGCCAAATCTGGCCTTTCTGGTCAGCGGTATACCTCAGAGGTTCCCTTAATGGACCTTAAACGGTGGATCAAATCTACCTTCCGACAATTTTGGGAGGACTCATGGTACCGCACAAGGGCACTTTTCATTCGGAAGCTTAAAAGCTCGACCACTACTTGGAAAGACCTGCCAATTCTGAAGAACCAAAGGATTCTATCTCGCTTACGAACCGGACACACCCTAATATCGCATAATATGGGAGGCGGGCCCTTCCACAAAGAATGCGAGTATTGCCATATTCCAGCCTCCGTCGATCATGTCCTTTGTGCCTGTCCCATGTATGAACATCTACGACAACTACACGGTCTTTCCGACAACATTGGAGAGTTACTACGCGACGATGAAACTATCATTGCTGCCTTACTTTGCTTTTTACGTGAAGCCAACCTGTACAGCAATATATGATCTCTCTCATATGATGACGACATCGATGCCAGCCTATGGAAATGAAAATGTACTAGACTAAGATTTGAATATGTGAAATAGATTGACAGATATCTCCTTTTCCTTGGTGCAGCCTTCTGCTGACCGAAATATTCCAGGGTTTCAGCCTTCTGCTGAGCCATCGTGTTGAACTAGCATAATGTTAAAAAACACGTTAATAAAGATGAAAAAAAAACACAATTTTAGCACTTTCGAAACGCTTACAAACAATCTGTTCTACGATCACTATTTGATGTAGTTTTGAATAGTTGGCCACTTATCTTCGACAGCCTTGTTATCATAGAACTTGAAATCGGTCTCAAATCTCTTAGCGAAAAGCATTTTCACAAACTGGTACCATTTTTGTAATCTAAGTCTGAAATTTCCATAATAATAATTATATTATAACGTTAAACGCCTAGAGGTATGCAATGCCCTACAAATGTTCGTTATTCATTCAATTTTGTTCGAATCATACTCCATTATCAAAGTTACCCCAAAACAGAAACCCAACTTTCGATTATATGAAAAATTATTTATCCATTCATAATAAATCTTTTGCCAATCTATCGACTGTAATCGATAGCTAGGATGCCAGTACTTGTTTTAAAAATATAAATTGTAAATACTTGAAACAGCATGCATAAATATTCAAGTTTTCTTCGAAAAAACTATCAAAGTTACCCCGTTTTACGGTATTACAATACCTGATCTAGTTGTCAGCTTGGTGTTTGTAGAATATGCAGAAGGTATTATTTGAGGTATTTTACCTCTTATGCAGGGCTCATTCATACCTCATTCAGGTTGTAAGTATTGGAAATTATCTGGTATGGAATACCTCAATTTGGTATTCAGTAGTTATTTTCTTCTGCTCGGGAAGCTCTCAGTAGTAATTGTGGAAGTGCTCATAAGAAAACTAAGCTGAGAAGCAGGCTCTGTCCCAGTGGGGACGTAACGACAGAAAAAAGAAGAAGAATGTGAATAATACCCACTTTTTAGGCAAGTCTAATGAAATTCTTTACGCATGTTATTTTCATCAGTAAGTAGATACTTTATTGTTAGTTTGCGGGGTTGTGTGGTCATCATTATTCCTTTCAGACAGTTTCTGCCACATCGTTTTGGCGAATGAGGAAAATCTTCTGCTCCATGATAATAAAAGTGCTACCCACAATAATAATGATTCGGATAAAAAATTTTGAAGAGAATAACTCATCTAACAGCTAATCGATAAGTTTTCTTCCCATCTCCGTAGTGAAAGTTTGCATGTCCAAGTTATTCCAAGGAATATTACTAATTTAGGGATACTATCGCCACGTTTGTTTCAGATTGGGTTTGCCATTTTAGTTTTTCAATATAAAGTTTTCCAGTCACTATGTTGGTTTATGTAGGTTGTATAAAGCCTATTTTTAATACACATAGTTCATTGGGAAGTAGAGCCTTAATTCAGCTCCAGTGAATAATTTACGATTCTTATTTCGTAATGTATTTCAAACATGTTGTTTAAGCAAAACACTATGTTCATAATAATAAATCTTCGAGCTGTTTAGTGGAAAAATAAATGAGAAACCGAATTTAGTACTTTAGCATTTAATTCCACTAGAGTTTGTATCCTTTGACAGATACGCGTATTTCGAACTCAACTGTAAGACCGTCTTCAGTGACGTGAACTAGACAGGACTTAAGTCGTTTAAATTTAAGTCGACTTTAAAATTCAGTGTCATGGGTTTAATCTAAATAAATTCCGCATGCAAAGTCAGTGTTTTTAATGAGAATAAAACGTTCTTCTTGCTGGTACATCAAAAACACTTATGAATATGTTTAACCATACAGACAGCACATATCAGAAATAATAGGGTCCTAAAGCCCTGTTTCAATTGAAGTGCCAAACGCTTAAGTTTAGGCTAAAATATATGTTTACTCAATGTTTAAATGTTTTTCGGTTGTTTAAGTTCAAAAACATTCTTTTATGTTTTTTTTTTTAGATTTTGTCACTCACCTTGGCTTAAACTCAAATCTTGGGTGTATTTTGTTTTCCGTATCCCTTCCGATAGAACAGTGTTAAAACTAAAACCCCTGTGGTGTTTTTGTCGACTAAGCGAACGTCAAACATGAACAAAATTGTCAAGGTGCATTAATGGACCCAATTTAAAATAAAAGTTTAAATATGATATAGTCGTTATTCGAGCGGAAGAAATTGCTAAAGTAGTTGCAGTAACGTGCTTTTTCGTCGTGTTATTGAATAAAAACAAGATTTCATTAAACGTTTTAGGACCCTATTGTAAAAGTAGAGGATCAAACAAAAAGTGGTTCTACTTTTCTTCGGGGTTTCAGGCAATTCAAGCCAAACTCAATTATAATTAAAATTATATATAATGAAAAAAAAAAACATTTTTTCTTAATTTGCAAAACATATTTTTATTGTTAGAGTTTTTTAGGGCAAAATTGATGATAAGTATGTCGGAAGTACATCTGATTAAGTGACTACCTATATGTGGGATTGCCATGAAATTGCCAAAAAAAAAAATAAAAACTTGTGGCCATTCGGCTTATATCGTCCGAAACAGATCATAATCTTGAATCAAGAAATTTTGAATCAATGATATGGGATCGAAGCATTTAAACTTTCTACGGCCAAGGCTAAAAATTTTCAAAACAACTGGTATGAAAGTCAAACGGTGCTTCTTTTGACATTATTTTCACATTCTTAGAATTTCAAAATTTGTAGCTCTAAGAATTATGCACAGATTTCGATAATACAAACAAATGTCCAAAATATGTGGCAAATCAATCAAGAAATTTAAAATTGGACGTTATTGAACTTTTTCATTGATAAATATAATTTATAAAATCGCAAAGCTCGAAAAAAATACGCATAAGGTACTTGAGCAGAAGAAAATAACTACTGAATACCATATTGAGGTATTCCAAACCAGATAATTTCCAATACTTACAACCTGAATGAGGTATGAATGAGCCCTGCATAAGAGGTAAAATACCTCAAATAATACCTTTTGCATATTCTATAAATACCAAGCTGATAATAAGATCAGGTATTGTAATATCTAAACAATACTTGATGGATTTTCATATAAAAGTGGAATTTTTCAATAGTAGTTCAATACCTCCAGCAGTCCTCAATAGCTATCGAATACCAAAATGAAGTATTTTTAATTGTTTTTAACATTTTTTTCCAAATACCATTTGAATACCAAAATCAGGTATTGATAACTGAAAAATACCTAATTGTGGTATGATACCAAAATATGGTATGCATAAGTTATTGGTGAGTTATTCTCCTCGGGTACCGAGGCAAGTGGGACCTAGAAAACGGTAGTTCAAACAAATTGTTCAATATAATTCTCGAATGTCAATATTTTTTCAAATCCAACAACACGGTCACATTTTAGCAACAAATCTGCTGGTGTGTGCATGAATTTGATCGAATAATTTCGAAATTGTGAAAATATTAGAAGAGGTTGTACTAGGAACCATGAGACGCAGTTACCTCGCTAAACGGGTCGTTCAGTTTCATACGTCAATACACATCAGTAAGTCAACCATCGCAATAGTAGGATTGATAAATCATAGATATTTAATTTTGAGTACATATTTGATGTACATAAGGGATTAACCATAAAATATGTAACGCTTTAGGAAAAAAAAAAACGTAAATTTAATGGTATGGTATATTGCATTTAACATAAGGTGAAAAATCCTCACTAGAATCGTAAAGAAGATTAAAACATGCTCAAATCATTCATAATTTTTTAATTAAAAAGTAGCACGAAATTGTAAATATGTTCTGCTATTATTGTTATGCATGTCAGAAAATCACTTAATGGGAAGGTTTAGTGCTTCTCTCTAGGAAAATGTTTAAAACGTGTAGGAATAGTTTTGATTCTTATGTATGTTTTCATAGGTCCCACATACCCCGGGTACAAACATATTTTGGGGATAAGTTTGACCATAAAATGAAAACAAATACCTGTGTTTCGTATGAAGCTTGTAATAATACCTAAAATTGGTGATAATTCGATTTATAACACAATTATTTTTTGCGAGTCGATGCAAGACGTGAAATGTGTCACGAATTATCATGCAAGTTGATAATAGCGCTGTTTCGACATGTTGCATGAAGCACATGGTATTGAAAATAACAATATGTTTTGTACTAAAAACATTCCATTTTATTGTATCTTCAACGTTCTAGAGGAATACTCCCTTGAAAATATGGTATAAGATAAGAAATACGTTTCGTATGATCGTTAACAATTAAAATTTTGCTTTCGTTAGAAGTATGTTGGTTCTTAATGGTTCTGAGATGGCGCAAAAATTGTTTATTTGTATCAGTTGAAAAATGCAAAATGTTTTCTATCTTGTAAATATTTGTAAGGACTTTTTTCTATATATTATCTTGTCTATCCTGTTATTTTTTATGTTTAAAAAAATGCCTGGTTTTGGGGCATATACTGATTAATGAAAGTGTCGAAGTCACAAATCTGAGCCATGATTGTAACTTATGCTATAGATAAATCTTAACGTGATTGCCAAAGTAGCCCAAGTTGGTTTGTCTAGCCAATGTATTCAAAGTTAGTTGTCTAGTGATTTGTAACCTCTGGGCGGAGTGTTGAATCAGAAGATCGACCAAATTTAAAAGTAAATCCTTTTTCAGGCGTAACCATTAGAATAAAAGTGTTCCAACACGTTCAAATGTTGTACTTAAGAGCTTTAAGGCATTACGGAGCCTATTTGATCATGTACCTATTATATCTTTTTTGGCACAAGATTCTGGAGAATTTGGTGAATATGTGTGCTCACGTTTCAATGTATTACATATGGTACATGTTGTACAGGGGAATCTATGACAAAAGGTCGAAAGACAAAAGGTCGAAAGGACAAAAGGTCGAAGGACAAAAGGTCGAAATGACAAAAGGTCGAAGAACAAAAAAGAAGGGACAAAAGGTCGAAAATCTTTTTTCAAAGAAGGAAAAATTTCCCACCATGCAAATCGTTTTCGACCTTTTGTCCTTTCGACCCTTTGTCTTTCGACCTTTTGTCCTTTCGACCTTTTGTCTTTCGACCTTTTGTCCATAAACCTGTACAGGGGCCTTCCTTAGTCGAGTGGTTAGAGTCTGCGGCTTCAAAGCAAAGCCATGCTGAAGGTGTCTGGGTTCGATTCCCGGTCGGTCCAGGATCTTCTCGTAATGGAAACTTCCTTGACTTCCCTGGGCATAGAGTATGATCATTAGCCTGGGACACGGTTATATGAAAAATTTAGATTCTCGCTCCAGTCCACTTTTTGGATTGCATTTAGGTCCCATAACAACTGTGCGGACCCGACCAGACGGAAGAAACAAGATTATAACAGAATGTGTTCCCCTGATATGATTTGTTTATATCACCAGTTGTTATAAAACATGTACCGTTATTAGTTAAATAACAAAAATTCTAACAAAATTTACTCCACATTAAACTAAAATATAACAAACACTGTTACAATTATATCAAAACTATTACAGAATGTGTTGCAAGGATGTTACAAAATAACAAAATTATTTCAAACTATGTTACTGTTTATGACATCAGATGTTATTTGCAACAAACTTATAAATACGATGTCAAAAATATAACAAATGTTGTTATAAATGTGTTACAAAAAATATAACAAGTTTAGAACAAAGCCATCTTGATAGCAAAATTTTATCAACTTCTGTTATTTTTAACTGCTGATAGGAATATGTTATAATCTTGTTATGTGGTTCTTGTCGGGGAATTTCAGCTCGATCGGAGAAACTATATTTTAGCGCCAGCCGTTCAAAGTTTGTATGGTATTTACTATGGGAAAGTTACTTTTACAAAGAAAAATCGCCAGAGATCGCCCATTGTCTTCTATAAAAATTCTGATCACAGATCTCGATAGGTATTTCTACGATGATTAAATAACCTAAATAGAAAAGAAATAGCTTAACAAAGTATGACGGAAAGCCACTCACAATCGAAAACTTAAAATTTGGAAACATTTCGTAGGGCATACTTACGCATAGTTAAATGCACAGCATGTCTTCTTCTTCTTCTTGGCATTACGTTCTTACTTGGACTTAGTGTTCTTATAAGCACTTCAACATTAATAACTGTTGAAGTTGAACTGTTGAAGAGCTATCTTTGCCTTAGTTGCCATTTTCGCATTCGTATATCGTGTGGCAGGTATGATATTTAGTGTGGGACAAAATTCAAATTCTCGCTCCAAAATTTCAGCTCGATCGGTGAAACTATATTTTAGCGCCAGCCGCTCAAAGTTTGTATGGGATTTACTATGGGAAAACTTACTTTTAACAAAAAAAATCGCCAGAGGTCGCCCATTGTTCTCTATAAAAATTCTGAACACAGACCTCGATAGGTATTTTTACGATGAAGAATATTACCGAAGATCGCAAAGCAATCCTATGCTTGTGAAAAAAGTTATTAAGCATAGACTATTCGGAAATTTTGCCCGATTTTGTTATTATTGTTATTCCTTTACGTGTTAATCAACGTCGCTTTGCCAATAGGTTTTCATTGAATAACTTTTTTCACAAGTGTGATTGTTTCGCAGTCATCGGCAATATTCTTCATCGTAAAAATACCTATCGAGGTCTGTGTCCAGAATTTTTATAGAGAACAATGGGCGACCTCTGGCGATTTTTCTAACTATTTAATGAAAGGAAATTAAGAACATAAAAAGCATCCGTACAAGCAGTTAAGTACCCGTTTTTACTTTGTTCTATGGAGTACGACAACGTAGAAAATTCAGTTGCAGAATTTAATATATTCATCTTAAAGTATTGTATAGTTACAAACTATCCGAAGTTGAATTTCAACTTTAATATAACTGAGAAAAGTATTCAATATACTTCTTAATTACATTAGGACAGCAGAATATATCATAAGCTATAGATTCTAGTCTATGAAGCAAAGCAAAGTTGAATATGTTTAATGTTAGTATTCAAGTTTACCAAGTAGTACAGCACTTGAGCCAAAAAACCATTCATTGTGGATACCTTCCACGAAATATACTAGTAGCTCCTCGTTAACAATTTTTGAGCATGATTTAAGATAATGGAATGCATATTAAATTAAAATATGTGGAAATAGATCAGATCACTAGACAAACCAATTTTGAACCAAGTTCTGATGGTATATTCCTTCTGATAATCACGGTAAACACTAAACTGATTGTGCATCATTTCTTTTGAATGTGTGGAGTTCTTCAAAATGGGTCCTACGGTTTTCGGTAAAAAAATTGCTGCTTATCCCAAGAAAACGACTGGTGAGCTCAGATTTGATGGAGATTTTTTTCTGATATCAACGGTCTGGGGAGCACCGTTTATACAGAATCTATGAATGAAGAGTTGCGCGAAGAGTGAAACCAAATCTACCTATCGAACTGTCAAACGGTCTACCTATCGAGCAGCCCAGCAAAACAGATAGGGGCTATTTTCGAAGACGAGGAAGAACAAGCATTTAAAGAAGTCTCTTCGAGCAACTCTGTGTATATAGACTCTGCGTTTATATACTAATGCACTATATGCATTAGAGTGATGTCAATTTTGTAAGTTTGATTCCCCTGTGCTTAAACGATTTTTATTGTGGTAAATAGCATCATCTAAAAGTTTCAAGGGATCCGGAAGAGTTATGACTAGAGAGTGTCAACTTTTTGTCAGCCCGCTATCTCTTCGTCACAATGTTCCATGAAAAATGTGTTTCTCTTGTTATTGCTGTTTGCGTTTGACGTGCAAATCCAGTCTAACAGGGCTTCAAATGCGGTAATGGGGCGCTGCATTGTTTTGATTTAGCATGGGATTTTGACGTTTACTGGCCTTGTTGTTTACAAATTTCATTTCAGAGTGAAAGAGATAGGATGATTTTTGTGCATAGACTCATACAAGGTAACCAAAGGATACTTAGCAACCATTATCCATATCACCGCCAACCTAGCAAAGAAAATCAATCAATGACTTTGCCTTCCTTGTTAAAAATATTACCTACCGCGTTTGATGTTCCCGCATTTGAAATTTGCTTTTTAAACGCACACATCCTTTGAGCAACAACATTACCGAAGACCACATTTTGATTGGACGTCAAGACAAATTATTATTCGTCATCATACAGTGAGTTTGATGAAGCATGCTTCACTCACTGTTCGGCAGGCAGCAGCGGTGCTCCTAGTGGTAAGAATAGATTAAAGTAATCCGGCTACTATGTTTTGATCCTGATTCGCTGCTGACAAGTAATTTCTTGGCCTATCTTGATGCATGGGAAATTTCTGCAAGAAATTGATCAAGGAAGAGCTTTTTTCGGATCGCAGTTAAAAATAAATGTCAGTTCAAACGGGAGACGCTGTAGACAATTTCTGCGAGGAATCGGCGAGAAATTTATTTAGCAATTCCTTTTCAGCAACAAATTAGACTTACAGTAAAAAAGCAGTGTTGCTCTGAAAGTACAGTGAAACCTCCATGAGTCGATGTTCCATGACTCGATATCGACTCATGGAACCATACAAAAACAAAATTACTATTATGGTCCCCTCAAACAGCTATCCAAAGTATTTCCATTCCATGAGTCGATATTTCCATGAGTCTATGGTCCCTTGAGATATCGACTCATGGAGGTTTGACTGTAATTGAATGATCATCTCAGTATGATTTAGACTTTGTTATCAATGTTGACAAATTATCCTTTCGTCCCATCAAAATGTGTTCATCGGCAAAGTTGTAGCAGGGATTCTCACCGAGAAAACGCAAAACTTTTTCGGTCAATTTGTTCATTTAATCCAATTGCAGTCGTAAATCACGAATCATAATTAATTAAACAAGTATATGAAAAGAATTTCTCACCGTTTAAGCATACTGGTGCAAAAGTTTCAAAATTTGCATCAGTCTACTATGCATAGAGTTTTGCAGGAAAATTTAAAATAAATAGTGATTTCCCTACTATACTCTGCATGATGAGGTAACATTGCTTTAATTATCAACTTATAGCTGTTTTTTTTTCTAAAACGCTCTACTTGCCCTAGTCGTTTCAAATAAAAAAAAACAGAGCATTACTTAAATATATATTTATAATAATTCAAGGATAAGACACGAACGGCAAAGTTGTAGCAGGGATTCTCACCGAGAAAACGCAAAACTTTTTCGGTCAATTTGTTCATTTAATCCAATTGCAGTCGTAAATCACGAATCATAATTAATTAAACAAGTATATGAAAAGAATTTCACACCGTTTAAGCATACTGGTGCAAAAGTTTCAAAATTTGCATCAGTCTACTATGCATAGAGTTTTGCAGGAAAATTTAAAATAAATAGTGATTTCCCTACTATACTCTGCATGATGAGGTAACATTGCTTTAATTATCAACTTATAGCTGTTTTTTTTTCTAAAACGCTCTACTTGCCCTAGTCGTTTCAAATAAAAAAAAAAACAGAGCATTACTTAAATATATATTTATAATAATTCAAGGATAAGACACGTTTTTTGTAAAACCCAAATGAAGCACCCAAGAAAAAGGATAGTCAGTAAAAATTTAATATGTTTTTTATAGGCATAGGCTATTAAAATGAAACCTTACGTTTTCAAGCTTTCTTATGATATTTTCTAGTGTTTTTTTTTCGTACAGATCGGAAAAATAACATGATGGTTTTTTGACTTCTATACAATTTTTAAGGAGTGCAGATAAATTTTAAACACCATTTTTTAATTAGTTTTTGCTACTTATATCCCTTTTCTTCTAATGCATTCAAAGAATTACGAGTTGTATTACAATGTAGTACCCTGAATTACTTTGAATATCATAGAATTGGATTTTCGAAATCTTTGTTATTCCACTCTTGTTTATTTATTCCATCGTTGATTTTTTTGGCTTGAAATAAGTATAAGAGGAGAATTTACTTTTCCTGTGTATTTGATAACTAATTAATATTTGTCGTCAGTATTTTACATTATGTTTGTTTGATCGGATTATATGTGATTTAAATATATTTTTTATGAAGTCTGTCACCCAGAAAAGTTATTCTAACTGGGTTACATACTCTATTGAAAGAGTTGAGCATAGTGTGCTCCATCAACCAATTTCTATCACATCTCAATTGTGAGAGGAAATTTGATGAGTACCAGATAAAACATGGGTCATACCACAATATTCCTAAATGATGGAAGCAGTGGTCAAAACGCTCTATAGACGAGGAAAAAAATTAACCAATATTGAAATTTGAACCCGAAAATACCATACGCTATTGAGACTGATTGTTTAGAATTTGTAATCCTTGAAATAGCATTTTACTGTTATATTTTGAACGGTCTTTTAATTCTAATGAATGAGATTCTCGACCATACTTCTCATCAGTTGTACTTCAGCCTACTGAATAGACGCATTCTCCATCAAATTGAAATCATACCTTCTAGATAACTCACGGTGGCAAAACAAATGTCTTCCTTCGTTTACTCATGCATCCCTCTTTTTAGGTAAACAATTCTTTTATTTTAATTAGAAAATAATTTGAAAAGTGTTTACCTATGCTTTTAAATTTATTGGACACATTGGGTACAATTTTTGAACGAAAAGCCTGATGAAAAGCAAAATAAAACAATTTTACCTGGCGTTCTGATATAAGCGACGCCTGTTACAAACCATTTTTCATGTTATGATCGGTACGCCGTCTGAAGCAAGCACCACAGTCGTATTTCAGAGCTCGTCGAAGTTGCATCGTCTCTCTCGAAAAATAAAAGACACATTGTATAGCTAAGCTGTTTGTTCAAAGTCTCTAAAGAAATAGTTCAAATTTAGGATTGAATTATCCGTGTTAAAGTGTAATCAAAATGAGTGCAGAAAACAAAAAAAGTGAAGTCGAGGTTGAAAATGTTGCCGCTGCCGACGAAAAAGCAGAGACCAAGGAATTAAAAGGAGTGAAGCGGCCCGCCGATGTAAGTATCAACAGCTACATTTTTCTGTGTAATCTAATGAAATCAGTTTTCAAGGCAAATGAAGCCTTCCATTGACAAATTATCATTTATTTCGAAATACGCACTTTTTGCTTCAAATTTCTGATTATTGCATTACCACCGGCCGGTTTCTATCTTTCATGGTCCGTTTCCCTCCGATTTTAAATGTTACAAGCAATCACCGCCATTTCCAATAGGAAAACCACGCGGTGTGCATGAATTTTTTGGCGTGCTCGTTACCTACTAGCTTCAGTATTTATAAAAATATGGTTGAAATACTTCGTAATCCACGGTAGATATTTCAGCCAAGAACGAAGTGCATTGACCATTGAAGAATATGGCGGACGAACACGTTTTTCACAATTGTTTAATCATAATAGCGGTCAATGTCTATCAATCTTCAGCATTATTTATAATGTATAATATGGCTGCATGGTTTATGTTGAAAATCGCATACAAATTGCAATGATCAGTACTTAGCACAGCATTTTTTATTTAAATTACATGTTTTTAGCTTGGCGTCGTTTTTCATTAATATATTTTCATTTGAAAAGAACGGCATATGAAATCGGCCAGATATTAGTAAATTGAGATAGTCGGTGTGCTAGTGCGCGAATATACCAATACAACCAAAACTCTAACATACGTTGGAAAGGCGCGAAGCCAAAATTGACGCAAAGCTTGAAGCTTCATCGATCTTGAATTGTTTATACATATTGAAAGTATACCATCCAGAATACCGGCTTCGTTGCAATGCTAGTGTGTGTGGCATCTGTAGGCGTTTAACGGAAAACTCAACATTTGTGTATGTGAGATAAAGTCCTTGCAATTCACAACTACTTAAATGGTTAGCTGTTTAGTTTTAGTGGATGCCAATTCAAACGAATTAATTAATTAGCAAATTTTAAAATATATGCTGTCGAATTTAAGTGCATAAAATATATTCATTATATAACTTTTTCCATCTTATAATTTCAGGAGAAAACCACAGAATCCAAAAAAGTGAAGAAGGATGAAAATGGCGCGGGAGAAGAAGAGGAAGACGTTGAAGATGAGGGCGAGGAAGTGGAGGGAGAGGATGAAGAGTATGACCTTCCTTATGGAGAAGAAGAGGATATAGAAGCTGAAGGTTAGTTTTATATTTTAACACCATATACATTTTTGTTATTATTTCTAACATATGTTTTGTTCTGCTTTCAGATGAGGAAGAGGAAGAGGGTGATGAAGTTGACGGAGAAGAAGAGGATGAGGATGCGTAATGATGAGATACTATGTAAGAGTGAGACTAAGTAAATAGGAATAGGTGATTTATTATTTCAATTTGCACTTAATATGCAAATAATAAGTATATGCAACCATAAACATTGTAAAATTTGTTTGTGTATATATTTTAAACCCAACAAAGGAAATCCTACCATAGACATCATACGTGTGAAGGTATAAGTTTGCTGGTTGAAATTAAATTTCTGTTCAATGGTCTTAAATCCCATCGATATAGTCAGCAGAAGCGGTATGTTTCATATGGCAAAGATAAGAATCGTATGGAGCATTTAGACTTAGTATACAGTATATTATCGTGGGTTAGAATATGCAAACTTCCATTCTATATCTACCAACGTGATTATGAGTATTGTTGCAATTATTCAAACACAATGAATTGCGAGTGTACCGTGTACATTGTAATGCATACCCAAACATGTTGAACATTTTCGACACGATTTATTAGAATTTAATGCTTTTAAAACAATCAGTTCGAATATCAAACGGAAAGCTAGGAATCTATACAATTTTTGTGCTTAATTTATTACTGTGGAAATCTGAGCAGCATTTGTATTTATTATAGCCTTTTATGTTTAATTGCGATCGTACATATTTTTATTGTAGAATAAAAAGGCCAGCTCAAAGTAATCAAACAAAAAATGAACAAAATATCTAAATGATTAGGTAATGCGGCCGTCTATAGTAATTTCGCAGCAATACATCAGTTAAGCGGTACCGAGCCTGTTGACATGAGTTGAAAAATTGCATCGAGATCACATAACTGGAACTTAGCATGATTTGACCATATGCACGTATTTCGTCAGCTCACTCTTCAAAATTATAAGTTTAATATTAAGTATGTATGTCCGTGCAAAAGATTTGTTGGAAACAATGCAAAGATGAAAATAACAATAAAATAAAAAAAAACAGACTCTAAATAACTGGTTTAAATTTCCAAGAGAACCAACACAAAGCAAATCAATAACCACAAAGCATTCTACATTGAACTGATAAATAAAAGAAATGTGTTTTTAAAGATTGTTTGATACAAATTTGAGAAACACTTTGACCGTACATGTTATCGAAGAATGAACACCTTTCTGTTTGAATATCTTATTTTCCCAGTGTTATTTTAAATGACATTCACGAACAATATATTGTCTCTGTACAATTGAGTGGCCCAAACGCAAAGGTGTGTTAGCGACATTTTAGTCAGTTTTAAGTTCAGCATAGTAAAATAAATTACTGTTTACAAGTTTTCCAGTTAAAATCCAACATAATTGGTAGGATATTGGATTGTTTTTGGCTCCCGTAAGTTTGTATGGAATGTGAAGATGTTCAAAGTCAATTTTCTCTAAACTATGTTATTGCCACTTACGCCCCTTTGCTTATAACCCCTTTCAATTCTGTAGATAAGTTATTACTTTCTACATATTGATAAAAAGGGGGTAGCACCATTCGAATAAAGGCGTTCCGCACAGAAAGTAGCACCTGTATTCTAGGAGGTGTATTCTCTTTCTAGAATTTCGACCCTATTGGGACAGATCCTGCTACTCTTTTTATGAGCACTTCCACATTAATAATTGGGACCTTTCTTTACCACATGATCATATTTGTTGTATGTGTATTATTATGTGGCAAGCACGAAGATACTCTTTTTCCTGGAAATTCAAAAATATTTTCAACCCAAAAAGATCTTCTTCTTCTTTTCTGGCGTTACGTCCCCACTGGGACAGGCCATGCTTCTCAGCTTAGTGTTCTTATGAGCACTTTCACAGTTATTAGCTGAGAGCTTACTATGCCAATGACCATTTTTGCATGCGTATATCGTGTGGCAGGTACGAAGATACTCTATGCCCTGGGAAATCGAGAAAATTTCCAACCCTAAAAGATCCTCGACCGGTGGGATTCGAACCCACGACCCTCAGCTTGGTCTTGCTGAATAGCTGCGCGTTTACCGCTACGGCTATTTGGACCCAAAAAGATCCTTGGTGGGTTTTGAAACCACGAACATCAGCATATTCTTGTTGAAAAGCTGGATGTTTACCGCTACGTCTTGGCGGACCCCAGCATATTTAAGGTATAAATGAATCTATATCCGTCCACTTCTACAAAACACTTACTTTTTACTGAGGCAAATGGATTATCGAAACCGTTTATAAGAAATCTAGTTGGAATTCATAAATTTGTCTTATGAAACGTTGCAACCTGGAATCGAACCAAGAATCTTGCGACCGATAGGCCAGGGCGTACAGTGATAAAAATCTAGTACATTTTACAAAAGACTTTTTACCTATAAGAAGCGACAAACCTTTAGAATACTTCTAACATTTCCATGCGATATGGTTTTAGGCAACAAGGATTGTAAGAAATCCCATCCAATAATTCTCTTAGAGATTAGAGAACTTTTCGTTCCATAAGCAAGGCAATTGAATGACAATATTTTATTAATGCCGCCTATACAATGTTATCACAGCTCGTTTTTCGCAATCTGTCTCCAAAAGGAAAGATTTTTACAACCCGGCAAATTCTCCCAAAACACCGGATTGTTCTTAGTTGAAAAATATAGTGAAATTTACTGGTATGGGGTTATACACAAATTATGTCATGGTCCAAGGGGGAAGGGGGTCCAGCCAAGCGTGACAAGCCTTACATAATTTTCGGAGAATTCATAGAAAAAGTGTAACAAGGGGGTGTCGAAAAAGTTTAAATTTAGCGTGACATAATTTGTGTACCACCCCAATGACGTCGACAAGGGAATGTATCCTGTGTTTTTAGATTTTAGTCCACAATAAAGAACTTTCGGAACTATAATCTAGGATATAACGCAATTTAGGATAGACTGCCAATTATTGCACACATGCCAATATAAGGAGAATGTTAAGGTGGAGATGCATTGAAGCCAAACCTCAAATTTTGAAGAGCACAAATCTAGATAACCAAACAGCACTTCGAGTTGAAAACTTAATCGACTGGTCACCACCATCGTGTTTTGTGCTCTTGAAAATTTGAGGATTGGCTTCGATGTATCTCAACCTTAAACACATGACAATGAATTGTAAACCTTATATTAATGTAAAGCACTATTGTATACTGCATTTCAGCTACCAGCAGGTTGTTTCTCTTTAAAAAGGGCAAAATCACGTATGTCAAGTAATATTAAGCTATTGTTTGTAGCGCCGTTCAAGTATCAATCAATGTTACGTTATGGGCAAAATGTTTTCCGCTATAGCTTATTTAGAATGTATTTAAATTATTATATTTAAACTTCCTTGAGAGAAAAAAAAAAAATTTTCTTCATATGTTTATATGGAATGCCCATTGTTAAATAATATTAACAAAATTGGCAGTCTTGTACTCGTACTGGACTTTTCTTCGTCAAATTGTTATATCATCAAATTAGGTATCATGCAAACTCGTCGTTATTTGTTAAATTTATTGTTTGGAGCGTTATATCACGTCGTCTTTAATAACTCTAGCGTGTCAACTCCATGCAAAAAAACACGAATAAAGATGTGTGCTATAACTGTGCTAAAAGTGTGTAATAATGGGATCAGGATGTTTTTGAAGCGTGTAATAGTTGGGTTTTGGCATGGGTTCATGAATGAAGAAAAAGTCAATCAAATCAATTTTAATGCATAAAAATCGATGGAAAATCTGATTGCCCAATATATTTAAAGGTTTTGAGCAATTTTAGGTTCAAGTTTTAGGGATTCCGACATAATTGACATAACTGAGCAATAATTGGCAGTTTATGTACATTGTTTTGTTCTTAAAAATCATAACATTTGATCACAAATCTTGTACTAAAAATGTCAATTTAAATTCTTTCTTAGCGTCACTAGATTTTAATGATTATCTTTGATTTAAACATTTTTGATTTAAGACATTTTAATACTATTTATTCGTGATTTTCCTTATTTTATGATCTTGCATTAATTTGGATGGATTGATAAATTTTCTGAGCAACACTGTTATCAATAAATTCAATGCATCGCTGAAGTTACCACAATGCGCAACTATGTTATCAATCAAATGATAAAGAGCAGTAATGCCGTTCTACGCATAGTTGTCCGGCGGTCCATAAGGTTCACATAGAACATGGGACAAGTAGGCATAGAAGGGCAGAGTACCTAGGATCCTATTTAATAAGTAGCGCAAATTTATGCGACTTGGCTGTAGGCACTGTCCATCTTCATCCAATATGCCCCGAATCAAATTTCAGTTTGCTGGAAGCACTCTACCTCCGGCTTTTTTTTTTAAAGACGCCGACACGTTAATGCTTCCAGTGGACGATTATGTCCTTTGAAGGAAGCACCACATTAGACAACGGACTATCATGTAACGCCCAGTGACACAGTCGAAATACGTTCCTGACGAAAAGTTTTCCGGACTGAAGTGGGAATCGAACCCACACTCTTTGACACCAACCGCACGACCACGAAGCCCACGGCTTTTACAGGTAGTTGTGGCAGTTAGAGCTGAGCATCAGGAAGTGGTTGGGCGTAATTGACGATGACGATATTCGGGCGAATCGATGTGGCCTTCTGCCTTGCCGTAGATGGTCAAGCCTAATCTAGTTTTGGCTGCAACTGGCTCACAATACTTTCCTTCCCGCTTTTTTAAACTAGCAATAGTTTTGCATTGTCGGCGCCAATCAAATCACTTGTATATCTGTCCACAGGAAGGTCATTGAGGTAGTGAAACTTAAGCGTTAATTCATCGTATTACAATGTGTGCTTACGATTTTTTCCAACAGCCGAGACATCAAGTTTCACGTTCTGGGAATCCCTTTCGGTTCGCTTGACATTTCCGGTCCATTGTAGGCACAAGGGTTCTACTTCGCCTTCAACTCCCAGCTTATCAGCCAGGTCTTCTTCTCCTGGCTGTAACAACTTGTAATGACGCGGTTCGCATCTAACAACACCACAAACCGTGGCCTTGCATGGCTCTTGCCATGTGAAATTAGGCATCAGCGACAGAGTTTGAAGTGTTGGACGGTTTTCCAACGATTGTAAGAGCCAAAGCTACGTAAATCCACCACAGGCACATTTTGCTGATACATAACCCAGTCCAGCTCTTAGAGTAGAGAGGGATTAGACAAATGAGCATCCATACCCATCGATTGTAGTTGGCTGCACAAATTCTACCCCACCAGCCAAAAACTGTTAAAACATTCCAGTTTATCTGCTTTTGGCGCCGGAGTGTTCATCAAACACTTCACTATCTACTCGGCTACCGAAAGCGGGATGACCGCCTGTCTACCTATTTCCTGATCTACTCGAAACGGGTCCATTTGATAATTTTAGTATGTTGCTGCGCACAAAAAAATTGTTGTTGGTTTGAGAAGCTGTTAAAATGCTTAGCATTGCTATTCAATATACGGAATCAACAGTAGACCTGTTTGATGTTTCAGCGATGCTGTATTTAGAAAGAATAAAAGTACACGCTGCATCGTTAAACATAAAAAAGTAGTTTTTAGTTTTAATTCAGTCGTTTTTGCTTGGCCCAATCACACCCCCATTTTTAATGTTTTAGACACCGTATCGAAAAAATATTTTTTTTTTGTGGAAAAATCAAATGGATTGCGGAAAATACTAGTGAAGTGTATTGAAGAGACTTTCAACCTGCTGCTAATATAACAATAGAGGTTAAAGTACATACGTGATACTTTGCACATGCCAATTTAACCATTGTTAATTTTTCTCTAGTTTCAACATAGAAGTTTATTGATATATTAAACAAAAACAACTACAAATATTTCATAAATCATATTTTTTCCGTTTCAACCCAATCTCACCCCCTAGACCCATTGACACCCCCATAAAAAAATACCAAAACGATGCGAGAAAGCGCCGAATTGTATGCATTGAATACCTCTCTCATTCTTTTAGTCGTTTATTGCCCTTCCTAGTTCGTCAACCTGTCACTGAAGAC